>NC_077228.1:20219639-20521427 GCF_027887165.1 Monodelphis domestica
TAAAATCAGATCTTCTTGATTCCAAGTGCAGCTCCCTATCCATTGTGACACTTAGTTACTTCTAGTTCCTTGTAGGGCATAAATAAGATTAGTACTAAATGAATGGACCTCAGTGATAATACATGTATAACCCAGTGGATTTGCTTGTCAACTCTAGGAGGGGGGAAGGAGATAACCCAAACCATGGAAACATGAGAAAAATTAAAATAATAAATGAATGGACCTCAGTTGGGAGCATTGATCCTGATTCAGCCATGGCAATGGAGCCACATTTTCAGGCTCTCATGTGAAATTGTGGAATCTATGGACTCAGCACAACAGACTTATAAAGTTAGAAAGGAACTTAATAATTCCTCAGGGTCTAGGGTTCTTCTGTCATGGACCCCTTTGATGGTCTAGGGAAACCAAGGAACTCCTTCTTAAAATAAAGTTTTAAAATACATCAAATATATAGGATGACAAAAGAGATGAACTACACTGACACGAAGCTGTCTATATATATTTAAGAGGTCATATACTGTAGGTTAAGAAATAATGCTTAGTCCTACTCCACCATTTAATAAAATGACAATAATAAATGAGAAAGAAAACTGAAACCCAGGGTTATGGAGAGAGAGAACATGAGCCCAGGGGCTTTGAATTCCAAGTCCAGAGCAAATTCTCATTCAGACTTCTGCTTCATGTGAATGTATTAGTTTCTTCCTGCCTCAATAGCATCATCTGTAAAATGAGACTCATGTCATCTGCCCCTTGCTAACTTCATTGAGGTGTCATGAAGGTAAATGAGAAAATCCAGCTCAAGCAATTGGAGTAACTTGGAAGAAATGAATTCTATAAATCTGAGTTAGATGAGGAAGGACTAGGAAGAAGGGGTTGGTCTCTGAGATATCCACTACTTCTTTTAAATGCAACTTTCCTGGAATTATCTCTTCTAGAACCTTAAAAGGACTGGCTCCCCTAAGATTATTTGGATCCTTTTTTTAAATGATCTTGGATTTATTTTTCTTTTAATTTGGGAAATTTTATTTAATTAGTTAATGTAGAATATTTTCCCATGGTTACATGATTCATGTTCTTTCCTTCCCCTCCCTCCACCCTCCTCCCATAGCCAACATGCAATTCCACTGGGTTTTACATCTGTCATTGATTAAGACCTATTTCCATATTTTTGATATTTGCACTTGGTTGATCATTTAGAGTCCACATCCCCATCAACCCATGTGATCAAGCAGTTGTTTTTATTCTGTTTCTGCTCCCACAGTTTTCTCTGAATGTGGATGATGTTCTTTCTCATATGTCCCTCAGAATTGTCCTGGATCATTGCATTGCTGCTAGGGGAGAAGTCTCTTATATTTGATTGTACCACAGTCTCTGTGTGTAATGTTCTCCTGGTTCTGCTCCTTTCACTCTGCATCAAATCCTGGAGGTCTTTTCAGTTCACATGGAATCCCTCCAGTTCATTATTCCTTTGAGCACAATAGTATTCCATCACCAACAGATACCATAATTTGCTCAGCCATTCCCCAACTGAAGGGCATCCCCTCATTTTCCCATTTTTGCCACCACAAAGAACGCAGCTAGGAATATTTTTGTATAAGAGTTTTTCCTTATGATCTCTTTAGGGTATAAACCCAGCAATGGTATGGCTGGGTCAAAGGGCAGGCAAGTATTTGTATTCTTTAAAATATATTTTATGACCAATAACCTTGGGCAAATTATGTCTCTGTGATTCTCAGTTTCCTCAGTAAACTATTCTCTTCTAGCTCTAAACCTCTGGCGCTGGGCTTTCTAAAGGTCTTTTTTAACTTCCATTTTAAGTTTTGTGTTGTTCCCATCTTGTGTCCTTTCACTTTTATACTATCATGCCTGTCTTTTTCTCTCTTTATTCTCCCTTGGAGCTTAAAAAACAGAGAAAAAGACAATTTAATAAAACTAACCAATTCATTAACCAAGGGTGAGTGTATACATAGTATTCCAAACCTGCAGTAGTTACGATTTTATTAAGAAGGGGAGGAGGTACATTTTTTATCTCTTTGGGGAAAAGTATGCTGCCTATGATTATTCTGTTTCCAGCTTCATCTGTTGTCATTATTATGCTCATGATGTTTATTTCTTTTCTGGGCCTGCTGACTCCACTTTGCATCAGTTCATAGAAGTTTTCCCAGGCTTGCCAGAATTCTGTAACACAATAGGGCCCCTATATCCATGGGGACTCATTCCAAGACCTGTTGTATATGGTTGAAACCTCCAATGTAAGCAAATGCCTTCCGACCCTCATATATGTGTACTCTCTCTCTCTTCCCACTTCTGCCTTCAGCTTGGTGCTCTGAGGCTTCTCACCTCCACAATAAATAATGAATATTTGTAAGGTGAAAGTGGAAGCAGAAGAGATCATCAGAGATCATCATGGGGGCAGATTAACATAGTAGATAGACTTCTAATACTTCATGGGCAGACCTGAATCTCTTTGGGCTGACCACAGATAACTGAAACTGGTAAGCAGAACCACAAAAGGGGTCCTATTGTATTTTTTGTTGTTAAAGGACAATAAAAAGTGGCATCTAGTTGACTCAATGGATAAATAGCCAGGCCTGGAGTAAAGAGGACCTGGGTTTAAATATGGCCTCAGACACTTTCTAGGTATGATCCAGGGCAAGTCACTTAATCCCAATTACCTGGCCTTTATCATTTTTCTGTCGGAGAATCCATACTTAGAATCCAAGATTAAGGGTTTAAAAAAGGGGCAATAATATCCCATCAACATTCATGTATCACAATTTTTTTCACTGTTTGCCAGTTGTGATTCAGTTCAGTTCAAGTGTTCTGTCCTTCTGATGGGAAATTGCTTTCTCTACTCAGAACCTGTTTCTTTGTAAAATAAAGATGTTGGGCCAGATGAATTCTAAGGTCCTCATACATATCTCTAAGAAAATTTGGTCCTTCTTTTATCTCATCAATTGAAAAAAAGCTGAGCCACAGAATCAACTCGGACGCATCAGACCCCTGATAAGGTCACACTTACCTCTGTAGGGAATAATTTGTGTCTTGATTAGAGTTTCATGCTAAGGATAGAGCACTGAACTTTGAGTCAGGGGCACCTGCGTTCAAATAATGCCTCAGACACTAGTCGTGTGACTCCTGACAAGTCACCTAACTTCTCTGTGACATAATTTCCTCACATGTAAAATGGAGGGAGAGGATTGGATCTGGTGACTTCTAAAACCTCTTCCAACTTGAAATCCATTATCCTATGATTTGTTTCTTTGGGGTAGGGAGTGCTTTTAACACACAAAAGCAAGGGATCATTTTCCCTAGTCTGGGAGAGTTAATGCCAATACAGAATATGCCCTGGGTCTTGGGTACCCAGGGTGCCTCCTGGGGAATTGGCAGGAAAGCTGAAGGCATTGTCCTTGGAGACAAGCAACTCAGCCGTGGGGAGCCCTCCTTTACAGATGTCAAAGGGCTAACTGAAAATTCCACTCTGAGACAGGATAACAGTGTATCATTAGGCTGTTTCCCCATAATGTTAGACTTCAGACTTGCTCTTAGAAAAGAGGCTCATTCTCAAGATTAACTCCTGCCACACGTGGGATCTTCCCCTTCTATGCTGAGCTAAAAATTGGACAATTTGTTGGAAATGGTATGCGCAGGCCTCTGAGCTGAAAAGATCACACACATTTCCCTGCTCCTTTCATCCCCATTTCCATCGAGCTCCCCCCCAGCCTACACACCCATAATATAAGGTGTCCAGTCCTTTAGTCCTCTCCCTGAGCAGGGCTTGGGTGGAATTCAGTGCCCAATAACTCCAGAAGATCAAGGGCTTTCAAGAAATATGTCAGCTCAGAAGGTGAGCTAGAGAGAATTGAAAGCTAGGCTGGATGCTTTGATATCTTAAGTATGAATTTTCAATGGATTATGGGCCAAGGAGCTGTGGTATGGGAGACGCCTAGGTGAGATTTAGGGAAATCATCACATCTGATATCCAAGGGTTAGCTGGGGCATGAGGATAGGGGGCTGGGGATCTCAAAGCTGCTCTCTTTGGAACCTTCTGAAATATACAGTGTCAGAGGGGCAGAATGTCACTGTGGAAAGGGGCCCTGGAATACCAAGTGGGAGAACAAAGGATGACAGAGATGGAAAGGACCTCAGAGGATATGGAGCTAAAAGAGAGAATATTGAATTTTAGATCTGGAAAGAAATTTAAGCATTAAGAATAGGAACATGGGATATGGAATGAAGAAGGGGCTATAGACCATAAAATATTCAAATATAGGGTCATTGGATATTAGAACAGAGGAAATTAGAGCTGCTCTAGTGGTCAGAACACAGAAGGTTAACATGTCATTCACAGGTTGATAGAATTGGATGATACCTTAAACCTTTTGAAGAATGTGCTTCTTAATGTGTTTTCCCGTAAAATGGACTCCTTTAACAATTTGTTGGAAAAGTCTATGGACCTTTTCTCAAAATATTTTTTTTTCAATTCATAATAGAAAACACACGGCTTTGCAAAGGAAAGTAATTACATTGAAACACAATTGTCTAAATCTCTATCTATATTCTTCAAATTCGGTTAATGCCTGCTGCTCCAACCTGCTCACTGTAAAGATGGAGAAATGCACCCTGGACAAAAAAAGAGACTTGTCAAAGATCAGCATAGAAATCTAAGCCTCCTACCCTTCCACTCCATTGTCTTTTCAAGCTCTTGGAACTATGGATAGATGTCAGGGGGCCCATTTGGATAAAAAAAATCACATCATCATTTTTACTTATTTCTAACTGAAATTTGTCATTTCCTTAATAATGATTTATTCAAAAAATATGATTTTGAGAAGAGGCTTATTGGCTTCATCAAATAATCAGATGAGATGAGATGTAGAGTGCTTTGTAAACTTGTAAGCTCCCATATATGTATTATTTGTCTCTGTCTCTGTCTCTCTCCCCTCTGTCTCTCTCTCTCTCTCTCTCCCCCTTCTTCTCTCTCTCCCTTCCTCCCCCCTCTCTCTGTTTCTCTCTCTTCTCTGTCACTGTTTTTTTGTCTCTGACTCTGTCTCTGTCTCTGTCGCTGTCTGTCTCTCTCCTTACTCCTCTCCCTCCAAAATTGCCAAAAAGGTTAATGACACACAAAAAGTTAAGCATCCCTATTTAGAGGGTAAAAATTCTAGCTTCAGGCCTGCCTCTACTATAGAGCCTTCTGGGACCATTGCTGCCTATATGGGTTTTGTGTGTCTCTAGACTCCTATATTATTTAATTCCTGTAGCATCATTGGGGTACTTGGTTTCTGTCAGCTCAAGGCAGTCTAGGTTAGTGGGCAGCAAGCTGAACATGGAGTCAAGAAGACAGAATCAAACCCTGCCTCTTACTGCCACGAGTTGTGTGGGTCTGGACTTCCAAGCCTTTCCTAATAGATTCTTCTCTGACTTCTCCAGATTTATTATGGTACATTATTGTTCAGTGATATCCAACTCTTCATGACTCCATGTGGGATTGTCTTAGGAAAGATATTGGAAGTGATTTGCCACTTCCTTCTTGAGCTCATTTTACCAAGGAGAAAACTGAGGCAAGCAAGGTGAAATGACTTATCTAGGGTCTACAGTCAATCACTAGAGACTAGCTTTGAACTCGAGGAGATAGATGAGTCTTTTTTGGCTTCAGGCTTGGCATCCTTTTTGTTCTTCTTTCTTTATACAGTCTACATCCCAGCTAAATATTTAGGCCTTGTGCGCTCCTTACCCAGAGTATTCTATCTCTCATTTCCATACTTTTGTACATATCTGCCACATAACTTGGGACATACAAGATAGACTACAATCCCTTCTCAGTTCTACCTCTAATGAGTTCTCAGTTGTCTTCATAACTCAGAGAGGCCTTCCCTAGTTCCCCCAGGACCTACACCGGCCCCTGAGATTTCTTTTCATTTGCTTTGTAATAATTGTGTTTTTATTTTTTCATCAGTATATAGTGGTTGTTCTCGATACAATATAATCATATTATATAATCATAATCATATAATAAACATAATTGGAGGCAGGTCTGTTTTGTTTCTGTATGCCCAGCACCTAATCCAGTATTTGGCACATAGCAGATGCTTGATAAGTGCTTGTTAATTGACAGAATCTCTTAACATCATTGAGCCTCATTTTTCTCACCTGTAAAATGCAAGAATCAGATCTGTAGTACTTGCCTCAAAGAAGTGTTGAAAGTACTCAATGTACTGTAAAGTATGGAAGATGCTTTGAGTGCTAGAAATTGCTTTGTAAATGGTCATTTATTTTGGGTTCAAACCTATGATTTTCTGCATCATGGGAGCTCCCAATGAGGAAGTTTCCATCCATTTAGATTTGCCCAATCTCTGTGACTTAGTCTTCAATAATTGCTTTAGAGAATAGAGAAGGTAAATATCCATTCCATGATTGCTCTTCAAAGATGGATCAGATGGAGGACTGGATTCCAAGTCCTTTGGGTTTGGGAACAGCTCTTTATCCTCTCTGCCATTCTAAGTATTTCAAGTCAGTATTGGTAGAACTGTTCCTTCTAGGACTGGACAATGAATGATTTTGATGAAAAAGTACTTCAAACAGAGTCATCCCTACACTGGGGAATTGCTAGGATGGGGGTCCCAGTCCTATTTGGAGGTGCAACAAAAAGGTCTGGCTAGGACCCTTCCCCCAACTCCTTTTGTTTAATGGCCATATTCTTCACAAAGAATCATGGTGCAGTGGAGAGAGAACACCAGAATGGGTCTTAGAAGACCCAGGATCTAATTCCAATTCTGCCACCATTTTGCTATACTGAATAATTCACACCCCACATCTGGGTCTCTAGGTGTCAATCCATAAAATAGAGGGTTGGACTGAATCAACTGATCAATGTGCATTAATTAAGTGCCTGCTATATTCCAGGCATCATTTTGGGTGCTGATGAATACAAAGGATGACAGAAACAGGGTCCCTGCTCTTCAGGAGCTCACAGTCTAATGGGATAGACAATAAGTGAATAATTTGGGACATACAAGACATAAATGGCTTCCAGTTCCTAAATTCTATAACAAAGGTCCTTCCAGTTCAAGCATCTGAATTCTAAAGACCTTCCTAGTTCTCATAACCTTTGTTTTAAAATTGTATGTTCAAATTTCTCCTCGTTTCAACATTTTATGTTCTAGGTCTTTTGAGATCCATATTCTATGCTCGGAGGATCCTTCCGGCCCTGACATTCTGTCTTAACAGTTTATATTCAAAGGAACTTCCCAATTTGAATATTCTCTTATCTTTATCTATTTCTAGGACCTGATATTATAGAGCTCTTGCGTGAAGTGAAATAACATCATCTGTTCTCTGCACATTTTTTTAAATTTGTCCTCAGGGGAGAAGGTATTCTATTGTCTCTAGGGACAGGAACTAACCCAGCCACAATTGGTCTGGAAAAATATACTTTTGGTCCAGAGAGCAAGATTTAAAGGCCATCCTTCCAGAGTGCACAGAGGGTGTGAGGGAATGGCTTGTAGAACAAGGTTAAGCCCCTGTTGGGGTTTATTGGTATTCCTCATAATGCCTTCCATGAAAAATAGCCCAGAAGGTGGCTGGCCTGGGGAGGCGGATGAATGACAAACTTACAGTTGGAGTGTGGAAGGTGTAGCTGGGCTGATGCATTTGCTCCCGTACCTGACCTTTGCATAACCCTTGGTATTTTATGGTTACGGTTATTACTGATCGCTTCACGGTGCTGTGTAGCCTGGCGGGGCATTGAAATAAAAAAAGGGGGGGCAAGAAAAAAAAACCAGAAACTACAAGGCAGCGTAAGAATAGCTCTGTGGAATGGTTGCTTCCAAGGTATTCATCTCGGAAAGTCTTAACACCTATAATTAAACTTGCTTTGGAGCAGTTCCTGTTGGAATAGGGGAGAAGAATCAATTCTGTGATGGAGTTCTTTGTAGGAGCTGCTCGTTGGTGAAGATGCTGAGAGACGCCCAGGTGTCATGGCGCGCGTAACGCAATTACCCTGCCTCTCGGGGTAAATGGATGATGGCTGGGCCAGGAGAACATCTGGGGGTGAGGGGCATAGCATGGGGCCAGGGAGAGTGATGAATCTTGTGCCCTCCTTCATCCATCTTCCCCCTCTTCTCCTCCCACCCTATTCTCCCCGCCGGCTTTTTAAAAAATATATTATTATTATTGTATCGAGTAGATGCAGTGATAACAGAGTATCTTTGTGTTAAGAAGCTAATTAATGGGGACTTAAGGCAGCTGTTCTATTTATGGGATTCTGGGGCAGACAGAGATGCTCTGATCATCCAGAAAAATAATTTGGGAGTGGGGTGCAACGTTAGTATAAAAAGGGGTGGCCCTGCCATCAGGCCCCAGCATGGATCAGCAGATTCTTTTGCTTCCTCGGGAATCATGGAGAAATGGATCCAAACCGAAGGTCTGGGCTGATTGTAGCTAATGTGTATCATTTCATCTTGTGTACTCAGAGATTCCTCCTGCGCCAAGCCCAACATCACGATAGAGCTTTAATTAACATTTGCTTTTTGGATAATATATGCAATTTATTTGGGCATGAGTTCATTGGATGCAAAATCTACATAATTAAGACACTAAACCTGTAAAAAATCCTTTTCTCTTGAAGTAATTTCCCCTCCTTCCAAATGACACCTGCAGCTGACTTCTTTACCTGGGACATAATCCAGTGGGAATGGCAATGACAATTTCTTTCCTTTGATAATAGTTCCGACCATGACAAAATTTCAGGGACATTGTGTTCTCCCTCCCTTCCTCCTACTATCCTCTCTCTCCATCTCTCTCTCTCTCTCTCCCTCTCCCTCTCTGTCTCTGTCTGTCTGTCTCTCTGTTTCTCTCTCTCTCTTTCTCTGTCTCTCTCTTTGTCTGTCCGTCTGTCTGTCTCTCTCTGTATCCCTCTCTCTCCCTCTTTCTGTTTGACTCTCCCCTCTTCCCCTCTAGCATTAATGAAGGTGAAGGTGAAGGAATAAAAAGGATTAGGTCAACTGTCTTGGGACTAACTTCCATAGTCCAACTTTGCACTCTAATTACAAAATAACTGGGATAGTCTCCTACCTTTCTAGATGCTGAAAAAAAAAACAACACCCTCAAGAAGAGTTGATTAAGTGATTTTTGAAGTTTTCCCTAGCTCTGATCTTTAATGATTTTAGAAGTATATAACCTATCTGACAGCAAGGATTATTTTTTTCCTATTTGTCTTTGAATATCAGGCACTAGCCCAGTACCTTTTGCATTGCAGGTGTTTAATAAGTGATCTCTGGATATAATTTGACTGATCATTTGTCTTTTTTTATTTTATTGTTTTTCTCCTGACTTGTGACTCCATTTGCCTAGGGACCAGAGCTGCTGCTGGTCTTAAAAAGTTATCTGAGCCACTGAGTGGTTGTGACTTACCCAGGATCACACAGCTAATATGTAGAAAATATATTATTTGAAGGCACACCTCCCTAACTTTGAGGCTTACCCTCTATTCATTATTTTGTCCTGCTTCTCTATACTGTTTTTAAGTTGTCTAAAGTTAAAAACAGAATATAGAAAACACCCACGCCCAGAAAGCTACTGAAGGATCCTTCCATTTATTACTGAATTAAAAGGGAGGATCACTGATACATTCAGTGACTTTATTTAAATGAATAGCTATTTATGGGCCATGTACTGGGTACAAAGACTAGCTATTATAGCAGCAGCAAATTTAGAATGATTGAACTAGAAAAGATACTTAAAATATATAATGTTGGTATGTAGAGTATTTGCGCTAGAAGGAACCTTAGATATTGGACATTACAATCCATCAGCAGTTATTTATTAAGTACCTACTGTATACTAGGCTCTGTACCAAGTACTAGACAAAAATGAAAACAATAACAGTGCCCAAGTTCATGGTACTAACATGCTAACAGGCAGGCAAGAGCACATGCAGGTATACATATGATAAATATAAGAAGAGCCAGATCTGGCTACTTACCCCTTGCTTCTGTCCTCATGTCCTGGTAGATAGAGACACTCCTATCACCATGTCCTGCTTCCTGCCTGCTGCCCAGGCTCTCTCTAAAACTGCTCCCATCTTCTGGGACACAAGCCTCCCTTGACACATCATTGCTCATCTCAAGGTCTGACTCTGAGAGGAGCTAAGAAAGTCTAATCATTCTGTCCACATTCCCTCTGTGGTTAATGTACTCTCACCTCTTCATACTCTCTATATCTTAAGGTCTCCTACCCAGCAAAGGGAACTCTACAGTTGAGCTTTAGAAAAATTCATCTGAAATGATAACAACAGGGATACTCAGTGGTTCAGTGTATAGATAGCCAGGCACAGAGATGGGAGGTCCTGGGTTCAAATTTGACCTGAGACATCCTAGCTGTGTGGCACTGGGCAAATCACTTAGTCCCAATTGCCTAGCCCTCACTGATCTTCTGCCTTGGATACAATTTTAAGACAGAATGTAAGGGTTTTAATCAAAGAAAGGAAGGAATGAAGGAAGGAAGAAGAAAATAAATGTATGAGAGAGAGAAAGAACAAAAGAGGAAGTGAGAAATAAGGGAAAGAAGAAAGAGAGGAAGGAGGGAGGGAGGGAAGAAAAAAAAGGCAGGAGGGGGAAAAAAGGAAGGAAGGAAGAAAGAAGAGAAGGAAGGAAAAAAAGGAAGGAATGACCTAGGAGTGGAATCCAAGAACAGGCTAGAGCTTGGTTGGTCAGTACGCTATTTAGATTGTCCTATGTACCTTTCCGCTATAAGCTGCTTCCTGTCTCTGTCATCATCTTCTCAGCCAACCCCTTGACAAGGGCCATTTTTTCTACCTCATGGAGGGCATCCTTAATTCAAGATGTAGTCAGCTGGGACTGTACCTATACAGTGTCAATCCCTTCTTGCATTTCTACAGCACACTGCTAATTAGTATCAGCCATTGACTATTGGCGACTGCCCATCAGAGCAGGGAGTGAGAGGAGCTCGGCCTGACTGTGCAATAAATCCATATTGGTTAAAGTGTCTGTTGTTGGGTGATTGGTTTGTAAAGTCATGTCAGGTTAATGGAGTCAGCTAATGTATGGGTGTCAGGATGAAGGAACTTGATGAGGCATCATAATGGGAAGATGTCACAGCTCACAGACAAGAATTCCCTTGAACCTAAGAGATTAGGAAATCCAATGAAGGAGAGAGACTCTAAAGAGGAATAGAAGGAGAACATGCTATTGCTATTTTGCTAAAGAACTTTTTTGAAGGGTATGGAAGAAAGGAAAAAAATAAAACCTCTTTTGAAAACAATATTTATTGATGTCTTTTGGTTTATCATCACATTCATTTTTGAATACCTCCCTCCCTCTTCTCTGGCTCAGCAGGTCATGCCTAATAACAGATTTAAAAAAGAAAGAACAACAGCAACAAAACAGCTTAACAAAACTAACAAATACATGCCCCCAACATAACCATGTGTTGATAGGAGATGCGGGAAGTGCATTTGATTCCTGGCTTTGAAAGTTAGTATTGGTGGGAGCTTAAACAAGTCCCTTAACTTCTCCTTGGCCTCAGTTTCCCACTGGTGGTTAGGAGAACAGGTGACCTACAGAGGCCTTTTCCGGTTTAGTAGCCCATAAAGAACTTTCAGGAAAAATTATACATTTAGACTCTGTGTGAGAAATACCATCCAGGCCATTATATGTCCAAGAATGGGATAGACTATCTTGCAAGGTCATAGGTACAAAGAAAGAAGAAAATAAGGAAATAAAGAATGAAGGAAACATTTGTTAAGTGCCTACTATGTGCCAGGCACTTGCTTTCCATACATCCCTTTTGATCCTCACCACAACTCTTAGAAAGGAGGAAACTGAGGTAGACAGAGATGAAGTGATTGGTTCAGTCATACAACTAATAAATATCTGAGATTAGACTTGAACCCAGGCCTTCCTGACTCCAGGCCTAGTACTTATATATAGCTTGTCCCCAACAACACTAATTATACTTTTGTACACATACATGTGTATAAGTATATATACATGTAAATATGTATTTGTGTATATGAATATATAATATACTTTATATATATATTAAATACACACATACCTAGATGTGGGCAAGTTTGTAGATAGGAGAGAAGGATCCAAGGAATAAGGTAATTAAATATATAATATATGTATCTGCATAATTTATCTATGTCTGCCTTTCTATCTATATGTAAAATTAACCTTTATTCTCATTCTGTAAAGGAGTGTCTTTGCTCAGGAATGATTTCTGTAACTTTTAACCTGTCTTACATAGATGGAGCCAAAGAACATCTATCAATCCCTTTCTCTGTTTTGACAAGGAAATATTAATTTTCCCTCAGTATCCTTAGGGCAATTGTAGACCCAGAGCTTCCATATGTCATACAAATTTTTGCTTAAATAGTTCCTAAATCCATTGTCATTCATTTGACTGTTCCAAAAGGGTATACTATGATGATAGCTTTTGTGTAGTTGTTCATTACTCTAAAACCCATCTTTCCCAGTGAGATCTGTCTCCAGGATATGACTAAATAGCTTGACTTAAAGCAGCCATAGTTTTCTCCTTAACAACTTTACTCTTGATGGGTGTTGCCTGGAGGAGACCAGCATTTGCAAGTATCACCTATGTTCATTTTGACTTCCAGGCTTCAACTCAGTCTTTCATCTCCTTTTTTTTTTCTTGGGTTACATGAAGAATTTTACATTGATTGCATCTCAGGGACATTTTGATGAATTGTTGTTGGTTTTTGTTGATGTTGATCCCAATAATATTCTAGATTATTCCTAGAGGACAAAGATAGTAGATCTATTTTGATAAAATACAATTGGAAACAGGAATCCTCCCCCAGCCCCCCCAGCCAACAACTCAGACACATGGCTCCTTAGAGAAAAGTTGATAAATAAGCAGTTGTCAGACCTCTTCACTCCAAGTGCACTCTATGTACATGTAAATATTTAAGAAGTGAGATGCCAATGGATGGAAGGCCAACAGCATGTAAGAGCCAGAGCAAAAGGGCTGCCTGTGGGTTTGTGTGTGGATGTTTTCTCAGCTAGTGAACAAGGGTAGCCAAGGGAAATCTGCACCTTCCTGAAGAGTGAAGGCCATCACACTGTGTTCAAGGACTTGGAAAACCACTTGAGCAGTTACATTTGCATACAAACAATGGATGTGCTCATTACAAGTGATTCTTGCTATTTATTAAAGCAGTTATAAAGACTTTAAAGCATCGAGCTGGGCTGCCTACTCCCTTCTCAAGGGTGTTGCTGTAATACTTGAAAGTAATTTCCCAGAATCATAGAATTTCAGAGAGGGAAGGGGTTTCTGGACCAACCCATTTCTGTTCTTCTGTCTGAACCAGAAGTTTAACCTCCAGATCATCTTTTTTTTTTCTTTTTCTAATCTCTATTCTCTCCTTATCCCCCAGCTCCTCCTCTGATACCTCCAGGCATACCCATATCAGCATCATCCTAAAAAAAGCCTTTTTGGGACGATGTCATCCCTTCATGCTATCATCCCATAGTTGTTCTCATTTTCATAGCAAAATCCATAGAATCTGCCCTCATCTCCATGTCCTTATTTCTCATTGGCTTCTCAGTTTCTTGTACATATCTTTGGTGTCTTTCAACTAACAAACATCTTCCTGAGAGATTCTGGAATATTGAAATTGAAAACACTTAATTTGATTTATCACCTGACTTTGGCCATGCTCACTAGTGGGTCAGTCTTCTCCAAGTCTTTGTTCAGCACTGACCTGCCATTTGGGCATGGGCAAATACATACTATATAATATAGAGTTTTGATCAAAAACTGGCCCAAGCCCTTTCCTGTATATTAAGAATTTGGGAGCCAGAGATACTTCATTATATTGTAATCTTGGAAATTTTACAATAAACATTTTTTAAATTGATGTGTGAGAGGGCAAAGGAGAGAGTAGATGGCAATGAATTGTCCCTCCCCCACCTGCAAAAACACAACATATTCGTAGTCACAGAAGAATCCAGAGAGAAGCTAAGGATAGAAGAAAAACTAATGATCACTGACTTGTCAGCACTGGTGAACAGACCCAGGCACATTTCAAAGCATTAATTGGGAAGCTGCAATAAGTTGGGAGAGCATCAGAAGCTAGTAATTTCCCTAGTTACCTGTCTTGTTCAAAGAGAACATACAGTTCCCACCTGAGTTCTGGCCCTAATTGAACAGAACAATAAGTCATCTTGGAGAGAGCTGCTTGAGTCCAATGGTTGTATTAGAAGCCAGAATGCAAGTGTGAAATGATCACCTGAAGACAAGTGCAGGTAGCTTTTGTTTGTATGTTTTGCTGTGTAAAGGAGAATCATTGAATGGCCATTTAAGAAGATGGCAATATCAAGTGAGTGTTTCTTAAATATTGGTATGATTGAACATTTTTGCAGGCAGCAGAAGTATCACTGAATGAGGACAAGCTCTGAAGTTCTATAGGGTTGTGTAATTTCCCCTTCTCACCTCCACTTCCATCTTTGTTCCCCAATTCCCAAACACTGTTTGATGGACTAGAAGCATGGGCTAATTGAAAATATCAGGAGACTTGGGTTCCAGTGTTATCCACACATTTATTAATTTATTCCATGATCATGAGACATTTTCCTCCTGTTGGGCTCCATTTTTTCAACTATCAAATGAAAAGGCTGAACTTAAAGACATCAGAAAATGACCTGATACAATAAATAATCATGATTCCTGATATATTTTTGTCCTTGCCATAAACAGATAGTGGACTTTGGGTATGGAATGCTTTGTACACTGCCAAACATAATTTATTTTGCCCAATGGTTTCCCTTAGTCAAGATAGTTCTCTGGTCAGTTGCTATTGGACAATGATAGTCATGTCAAAACAAACATCAATAAAGAGTAGATATAAAGAAGAAAAAGGATTAAATTTGTGAAGTCCCATCCTCACTCCAACATCCCATTTTCAACTTTGCTTAACTATTTCATTCTTCTTTCTAGTACACAGAATGTGAGTGAGTGCCTAGCTAGGTAGCTAGCTCATGGAGTTCATATGGGACAAGGATTAGACTTGTTCTTCTCAGCAATGGAAGAAAAGTAGGATCAGTAGTCGAAACTACAGACCAGCAGATTTAGGATCAATATAAGGAGAGCATTCCCCTAATTGGAGCTGCACAAAAGTGGAATCAAACTCCTCATATGGGTGTGAGTTACCAGTCACTGGAAATCTTTAAACAGAAGTTCATTGAGTCTATGCAGAAGATGTTATTAATGTCATCCAAACCAGGTGAATAACCATTAGATGATTTCAGAGGCTTCTTTATAGGTGTCCTAGATTTAGGCTTAAGAGGCATCTCAAACCATCTATTCCAGTGCCCTATATTACAAATAAGGAAAGTGGTTCCTGACATTAAGTGACTTGGCTGGATTACAGAGAATCATATTCAGCTCCTCCAACTACAGATCCAGAGTTCTTTCTATTGCAGCACACTGCTTCACTTTCAAGGATTAGATTCTAGTTTCTGTAGTGGATATTCAGATAAAATACTCCAGGCAAGCTCACATTTACCTTTCTTGTTTGTTTTTTTAATAAGTTTTTATTGATTCTTTTATACATCACCACAGTTTTTTTCCTCAGTATCACTTTCCTTCCTGCAATCATTGTATACAGCAAATGGTATCTTTCCAAAGACAAAAAATAAGCAAAATAAGAGGGGAAAATCATCCATCATGATTGATCAAAGAATTGAAAGTTTTTGAAAACATGTAAAATGGATTTAGACATAAAAGTTGATACCATTATGAGAACATAAAAGTTTATCTGTCAGATCTTTGGAGAAGATTTGTCATCAAGCAAAAGATAGAGAACATTATAAGTAAAATGAATAATTTTGACTATATTAAATTTAAAAGATTTTATACAAACAAAACAAATAAAGATTAGAAGGGAAAAATAAATTGGAAAATTTTCATGAGAAATTTCTCTGATAAAGATTATATTTCCCATATATATAGAGAACAAAGTCAAATTTGTAAGAAAATAAGCCATTACCCAGTTGACAAATTGTCAAGAATAAATCAAATCTGTCAATACTCATATAAAAATGTTCTAAATCACTCAATTAGAGAAGTGCAAATTAAAACAACTCTGAGGTACCACCTCATATCTATCAGATTGACCAATATGATAGTAAAGGGAAATGATGAGTGTTGGAGAGAATATGGCAAAATTGGGACACTAATACATTGCTGGTGGAGTTGTAAACTGACCCAAACATTCTGGAGGGCAATTTGGAACTATGTCTATATGGTTATTAATACTCCTATGAGTTCTGTATAACAGAGATTTTACAAAAAGGGGAAGTGACTTACTCATAGGAAAACATTTACAGTAGTTCTTTTTTTCTGGTGGTAAAGTGGTAAAAAAAATAGAAATTAAGGGCATGCCCATCAATTGGGGACAGTAATGGAATACTATTGCGTTATAAGACATGGAGTAAAGATGATTTTAGGTAGGGCTGGAAAGACTTTCATGAACTGATGCAGAGTGAAATAAGCAGAAATAGAATTTTGTACACAGTAACAGCAATATTGTAGAATGATCAACTGAAAGCAGCCATCCATTGATCCAAGAGAGTTCTAAAGGATTTAAGATAAAAAATGCTATCTACCTCTAGAGAAAGAACTATTGCAATAAGAATGCAGATTTTAACTTTAGTTTATTTGGGTTTTATTTTGAGGTTTTGTTTTATATGATTATTCTCTTACAAAAATGAAGAATGTAGAAATATGTTTTGCATAATACATATATAATCCAGATTAACTTGCTTCCTCTCTGGGAGGGGGAGGACAGAGAGGAGGGAGGGAAGGAAACAATTTGGATCACATAACTTCAGAAAACTTATATGGAAATTGTTATTACAAATAAATAGTAAAAAAAAAAAACCTCTTTATCAAAAAAAAAGAAAACATGTATAATTCACAACTCTTATGATCTCCCACCTCCACAAAGTTGGGTGGGAGCATCCTCTCCTTTCTCTTATTCTGAATTATATTAATTTGTGATTTGTCAACATTCACTTTTGACATATAGGTCATTTCTTCCTTCCTTCCTTCCTTCCTTCCTTCCTTCCTTCCTTCCTTCCTTCCTTCCTTCCTTCCTTCCTTCCTTCCTTCCTTCCTTCCTTCCTTCCTTCCTTCCTTCCTTCCTTCCTTCTCACTCTTTCTTACTCACTTCATCTTTCTCTTTCTTGAAACATACTCATAAGTAAAGATGATGCAAGAACAAAAGGCATCTATAAAATTTACTGAAAAGTGAAACTTACCACAAGCTTTGGTCTAATGAAGGGAAAGATGGAAACTTGAAATTTAAGTTATATTTGTATATTCTGAGAGTATAGAGAAAAAATCATTATTTTTTCTTGTATATCCTGAGAGTATAATGGAATACATCATTCCAGGAGCAGGAGAAAGTCAGGATATAGTGGAAGAAGTCTTACGTTCAGAGTTGGGAGACCTATATTCAAATATTATCTTAGCCACCATTTAAATATATTTCTTTATGCAAGAGATTAAATTGGTCTGGGACTAATTTCCTCATCCATAAAATTAAAGTTTCAGACAAAGTTATATTAATTTGTTTATACATACATGTACATATATAGGCATATACCTACACATATATTCACACACACACACACACACACACACACATATATATATATATATGTATATAAAATGAGTACATTTTCACCCAATCACATTAGCATTAAAAGGCAATTGGTCCCATGGACATGTTGGAATCATATCTGAACTTATTGAAAGAGAACTTGATATTTTACAATTTCCTTAAATCAGTCATATAGTTAATTTTGATGTCAGGTATATTTAAGCTTTAGTTTGTAGACAGGAGTTAGCAATCCTTCTGATTATTACAATGATGTGATACAAATATTACAGGTTATTGTGGGAGATAAATACCTGTTTTATTTAGTAAGATTAGAAGCATATCTATGGTTTATACTTAGAAATGTTCATTTATATAAAGATGCTCATTTGTTCTAGTGTTTTGATTAGAACTCTTCTTTTTGCCTATTTGTTAATTGTAGAATTAGAAAGGAGCCATTATTATTACCTAAACACTAATATAGCCTCTTCACTTCTATACAAAAAAATCCAAAGACAACTGTATTTCAATATCATTTATTTATCTTATAATCTCATGCATTTTATTTGCTGCCTTTGAAAACTTGATTCCCAGAAGTTATTCTTTGGCTTCACCAAACGAAGTGTCTAAGTGATCTGTGAAATAAAACTGATTCAAAATTTCTGGGATTGATATTCTCTATGGTTTCCTTTAGCTTTAAAACTAGTACCTTAGGTGCTGGCTCAGTAATATTGAGAACAGAAAACATCCAGATAATAGTTCATAGTTCCATAAGTTGATAAACTTATCACCAAACAACACTGGGAATTCCGTTGGGGAAAGTCTTCTCCTCACCAATCTAAATGAAGAAACTGAATTTTAGAGGTGTTAAAGAGCTTGACCAACGCCCCAGAGTGAGTCAGTAACAATGAATCCTTGCAAAGCTAAGATTTCTGACTCCATAGTCAATTGGTTCTTTCAACCATGTTATACAGCCTTTGTACTATGTTGATTTTTTTCAAAAGAGATTGAATCTCATGTCTCTGTTCGGGTCTCAGAGTTGGCTGTCTCTCATCTCCTAAGCTTTAGTTAAGGGATGCAAGGTTCCAACTCAAGAAGGAGCTCTAGAAGGACACTACAGACCAGTATGGAGAAAGCTAGATTTGATCTCTTCCCTGTATCCTGGTGGTCTCCATTCAGTCTAAGGGAAATGATTGCTCCTTTGGACCCTTTTTATCTTTGTTCCAGTGGACCTGATTGATGGAATTTGCCCAAATTCAGACTTCAAGTTCTTGATGTTAATTCAGTATCTTAGGTGCCAAGCATTGTTTTTGGTATTGGGGTCCCAAAGGCATTTATGAAAGCAATACCTGAACTCAAAGAGTTTACATTATTCTTAGGGGTAAGTACTAATAAGTATCTATTTTCCATTAGAAATAAGGAATTCCCACCAATTCAGGTCAGTACTTTCTCAGAAACCTTAAGTCCAGAGAACTACTGGGGTTACTTACAAGTTAAGGCATTTGCTCAGTCACCTGGTCAGTATATTTCAGAAGTAAAATTTGAACCCATGTGGTGTTCCCTTTATAAATGAAATTAATGATATGGTCCCTATTCCTATATTTATATACAAAATATTTGTAATGTAAACATAGTGATAATAATTGGTATGATCAGCAAGAAATCCAGTTTTACAGTTTGAAGAGTAGGTAATGGGAAATTAATTTGGAAAGATAATTCACCTTATAAAGGCCATTCAATTCCAGCCAGGGAAGTTTTGAGGTAAGAGGGAGTCACTGAAGGTTTTTAAATAGGGGAGGGACATATCAGATCAGTGCTCTAGGACAATCACTCTGGCAGCTAACTGGAAGATGAATAAAAGTAGGAAAAGACTGACAGATTACAAGTTAGGAAGCTTCTATCATAGCCTTTTTATTTAGGCAAGAGAGAATCTGTACCTGAACTTGAATGGTGCCTGTATAAGTGGAAATAAGATGGACCATATGAGAGATGTATAGCTAGAATAAAGTGTACTCTTTGGGACCAATGAATGAATATGGCCATCAGGAGGAATGGAATGGACAGGAAAGGGACCATCAATTTTTCTCTGTTCTGGCTTTGCACCATAGTGAGCTGTTGATTCCCTCTCTGCTCTCTCCCTTTTATAAAATGGTGTTTGGGTATGTAAGGGAAAAGACTCCCAGTTGTGAGGCTTAAACCCATCTGTATCAGAGTAGTAAGAACATGCCATGAAAATGTGAGGCCCAAGGGAGTAGAGATGATGCTATAATTGGAGAGATGCGATATTGCTAAACGGAAAATTTTGTGAAATCAATTGAGGGAAAAATCAATATGGGATTTTTTTTCCCTAGGATGAAACGACAAGATACCCATACAATTAAGCAAAGGGACAGGCTCTGCACACACTGACTGTCAGGTTCTCCCGTTTCCGAGGCACGACTGCTCATCAGAAATAATTAAACTTTCTCCCATGGGCAACAATTACTAGCTTAAAATATTATGAGTAAGAAGAATACATTTATAATTACCTAACCTTTCTGAAGGTGAAAATATATATTATCCTTTGATGGAACAGAAAAGGGAGTTCCTGGATATGCCAGCCTATTGTTACTTTATCTGTCCTGATTATACTAATTGTCAGAAGAAATATAACAATCCCTGGAATGCTTTGTAACTAACTCTTCTATTTACTGTAACTTAAACAATCCAATAACAGCATCCTTTCTTTCCCCCTCTCTTTATCTCTCTCTCCTTCCCCCTCATCTCCCTGGGGTTCACACTCTTCTCTACTCCTGCTCTGTCTCTCTACCTCTCCTCATCTCTCTTCTCTGACTCCTCCTCTTTTCTTTTCTCCTTCCCCCTCCACTCTTATCCTTAACTTCATCTATCCCTCCCTGTTTTTTGTCTTTCTCCATCTTTCTTCTCTCCCCACATCTTCCCTTGTCTCCTCTTTCCCCCTTCCTTTCTCTCTTCTTACCACTCCTCTGCACTATGCTTTTCCTATCTTTTGTCTTTCCATATGCCTCCCAGAAAGTCACTCCTTTACATACATACATACATACATACATACATGAAGCACTTATTATGTTCCCAACATTGTGCTCAATGCTTCACTAATATTATCTCATTTGATTCTCACAACACCCCATCGAGGTAGGTGCTGTTATAATCCCCATTTTACTGTTGAGAAAACTGAGGCAAACAAGTTCAGTGACTTGTTTGGGGTGATGCAGTTAATAAGTATCTGAGACTGGATTTGAAATCCTTTCTTCCTCACTCCAGGTCCAGTACACCATCCACTATGCCACCTACCACATGAGGGATTGTTTCATTCTTTGTACTTACCATGTGTTTGGATCAGTATCTGACACATATAATTGCTTAATATTTTTTTAATACAAGGTAGTTTGGGATGGAAATACTTAGCCATTAGAAAGGATCAGGAAAGCCTTTACAAAGAAGACAGTCCTTGGGCTGAGTCTCAAAGGAAATGAAGAATACTGTTGAGCTGAGAGAGGGATGGGTTGCATTCTGTGCATGAGGGACAGAATAATAGTATTTAAAGGGGAGAAAAATGTTATGTGGTACCAGAACAGAGAGTAGGGCAATTTGATTATATCCAAGAATGTAGCAAGTGGCTTGAGTGCCAATGCAGCTTGGGATAGAGGCAAGATGTGAAGAACATGACAATCTAGACAAAATTCATTTGTTATCCTAGAGCAAAAAGAGAGACAGTGGAGTTGATTAAGTGAGGTGAGTGATATGAGAATATCTTTGCATAGAGAGAATCACTTTGAAGGCAATCTATATAGTATAGCTTTGAGTGGTGAGACTCTGTAAGAATGGTGGGGCCTCCAACACAAAAGAGGAAAGTTTGGAAATAGGAAATGTTTGTAGAAGAAAGATATTTTAAATTTGAGATGTTTCCAGAACATCCATATTGAAATGTCCAATAGCAATTGGAAATGGGGACTGAAGGTCAAGAGAAAGAGTGGGGATAGATTTTAGTTCGAGGAATCTCTTCAGAGAGATGATAATTATACCTATGGGACCTGGAGAAGTTACCCACAGAGACAATGTAATGAGAGAAGTGGACCTAGGATGGATCCTTGGGAAACACCCAAAATCAGAAGGCATGATACCATGATGAACCAGCAAAGAATATGGAAAAGAAGTGGTCAAACAAGGAGGAGGAGAATCTGGAGTGAGTAGTGTCACAAAAATAAAGAGTGGAGGAAAGATTCGGAAGGAGAGAGTGATCAACAGTGTCAAGCAACTGAGAGCTTAAGAAAAAAAAGAAACTTGATAAAAGAGCATCAGGTCTGGTAATGAAAAAAAATCATTGATAACTTTGTTGGAAGCCAGATTTGGAAAAGTTCAGGAATAATGAGAGTATAATAAGTGTGCATATCTCTTTTTCTAGGAATTTGGATGAAAAAGTGAGAAGAGATATTCAATGGCAGCTTAAGGAGATGGGAGGTTCTCATGAAGAGTTTTTAAGCATTGGATAGTCATGGGAATTTCTGAATGCATTAGGAAAAGAAATCAGGAGACAGAGAGAAGATGAAAATGAGAGGGACTGTGTTTGAGGATGCCAGCTGGTAGAGATGACTGAAGGCCATGGGATCAAGTAGAAGAGGGAGTCTTGACAAGAAAAAAGGGGGGGTCACCAATCAGAGACTGGAGAAAAGGAATTAAAAGCCAGAGATGATTTCAAGAGATTCTGAGACAGGCAGAACAACAGAGAGAAGCTCAATGCAAATGACTTAAATTGTCTCAGGCAAGTAACAGGCAAAGTCCTTAGCTGATAGGGGTGGGGAGGGGGTGGTGTGAGAAGCTTCAGGAAAGAAGAGAAGGTTTGGAAATGCTTCTGTGGGCAGTCAAATAGGGGATCAATGAAAAGGAATAAAATGACAACCTTCCTTCAGGGAGGACCCTGATGAAGTTGTATAACATTTCTACTTTTTCCCTCCTTTTTGCCTTCCCCCCTTCTTTATCACCTTTCATTCTTCTAGTCCATTCTTTAATTGTATCTCTTCTGCTCCTTCCTTTTTCCTCTCCCAGTCCCTCTCATTCCATCTATTCCATCTCTCTCCCTCCTCTTTACTCTTGCTAGTATCCTGCACTGTCTTTGCCTGAACCTATGGCCCTCTCTAATTGTCTGATTCTGTGTGTGTGTGTGTGTGTGTGTGTGTGTGTGTGGAGAGAGAGAGAGAGAGAGAGAGAGAGAGAGAGAGAGAGAGAGAGAGAGAGAGAGATCTTATTACTTAGCTACTTGCTCATCACAGAATCCCAGAACATTAGGTCTGGGAAGTAGCTCAGGGGCCATCTGACCCATATCTAAATAGGAGTCTCCAATATAATTTCTTTCTCTTTTATTTCTAAAGCTTGTTGCCTCTTCTCTTCCTCATCTTCATTTTTCCTCCATTCTCTTCTCTTTTTCATCTATCTACCTTCAACCCTATCTCTCACTTTTCCTCACTTCATTGCTCCCTATTTCTCATTTTTTTCTTTTCTCTTGTTTTATGCTCTCTTATGTTCTTTTCTCCTTTCCCATATTCTGGTCTAAGCCTATAACTGCTGATTTCAGAGAGTATTCAAATTGACCAGGCCTAAGAGGAAAATGTTGGTGATTCTTCCTTTCATTATAAACTTGGGGGCAAAATTGAAATTGTACTTTATTAGATGGCTGGAATTTCCAATTGGTTGCAAGATGTCACACCCAGCACATCCTGCTTCGTGCTTCATTACTGCCATTTCAATAAAAAAAAAACAAATAAATGGATGAATAAGCTATTTACCAAGATTTTTGATCCAAAGGTTTTCAGTGAAGTATAAAATAAATTAAAGAGGAGATATTCATCAGGAAACATCTCCCCTGGTTATTGTTCCTTCCCCCTCCATACCCTGTCCCATTGCCCACCAATTTACAAAGTTTTAAAGTCATTTTGTATTTGGCTAATATCTTACTAGAATACCAGTTTGTGTGTAGGCTCTACAAGTACTTAGAACCATGGAAAGCAGAGAATCTTAGAATTTAAGGCTGGGAAAATTGGAAATTAGAATGTCAGAGTTAGGAGGGCCTTTAGAGAGAAAAATGTCAGAGCTGGGGTTGGGATGGAGCTTAGAATATAGAATGTCCAGTATGGGGCAGGGGGTACTTTAGAGCTGTGAAGGGTTTTAGAGTGGGATATATCAGGTCTGTGAGAAGCCTTAAAACAGAGAATGTCAGACCTGGGAGGTATCATAAAATGAAAGGTGTATCATAGATTATTAGTTTGAAAAGATTATAGAAGATAATAATTTCAACAAAATTTTACAGATATAGAGATTGAGATGCCTAGAAATTAAATGACTTTCCCAGAGTCATACAGCAAGTAACCATTATATGTGGGATTTGAACCCAGAATTTCCCAACTCTAATTCCATTGTCCACTCCACAATATCATGGTGATATCAGATATGAAAGAACTCTTGGAGATCATTTAGTCTAGCATCCTTTCCATATATGGAATATTAGATCTTCAGAAAGGATTGTTAAAATAACTGAGGACATTTTATCCTAGATAAGAAAGCTGCTGCAGTCATAATGTGTTTTCAAATGTCTGAAGGCTTAATCTACAGATGAGGTATTTAATTCTTTACTGCTTGGCTCTGGATGGGAAAGTCAGACTCAATGGATGGAATTTCTACAGAGGAATCTGTGGTCAGATATAGAGAGCTTCTCCTTTGAGTTCATTCTTCTAAACCCCATTGGCATCCTCTGGTTGGTTTCCCAGAAGGTAGCTTGGTTGTGCTGTGTGATCCCAAGTGTACTGAACTTGGGGGTCTGAAACACCCCAGTTCAAATCCTGCCTCTAACACTTACTACATATGTGATCCTGGGCAAGTAAATGAAACCCTCTGCACCTCAGTTTTCTCACCGCTACATCAAGGATAACAGTAACATCCATCTCCTGGGGTCATTATGAGGATCAAACATGATAACGCATTTAAAGTTGGGAGCTAGTAATAGCAAGCATTTCTCACCTTGAGAGCATTTATAGAGAACTTTGCTTTTTACAGATTCTTTATCTGTGTCTCATTTGATCCTCACAATAATGCTAGAAGGTAAATAATATCATTTTTCTCATTTTATATATTGAAGAATTGAGGCAGACAAAGATTAAGTGACTTGTTTGGGATCACACAGCTAGTAAGTGTCTGAGTCAGGATTTGAACTCTGGCCTTCCTGACTCCAAGTTTAGAGATCTTTACCCTGAACCACCTAACTGTCTATTGTAGAAGAGTCCTTGTTAGTCTTAAGAGTAGAAATATATTTCATTATTTATTTGTTGTTCACATTATTGCTATTATCATTATGCTATGATATTATGGTACTGGTAGTACTTAGTCTCTGAGGCCTTGATTCTCGTTCTCTTTATCTATGATTATTTTCTTCTCTGAGTAAATGTATTTTATCCCTACCTCAACCTTTGATGTCCTTTCTTATCTCTGCCTCCTTTTCTCTTCTCATTTCTATCTCTTCTAAGTTTTCCCATAACTCTTGGCTTTAGTCCAGAAAGGTTGACCTTTCATTGTCATCCTCAGCCAGTCAAAGTGTTCCTTCTGCCTGTCACAGGAAACTTTCCAATCACATTAAGGCTAGGATAGTCTTCCAGTCAGTGCATTTCCTTTGATTCTGTGGCTCAGGAAATGCTTCTTCACATCCAAGGGAGTGGGTTTTCTTGTTCTGTTATTCGTGTTATTTCAAGATCCAGAATGACTTCAGAAGGAAAGTCTCTGGATACTTGGAGCTTTACTGTATTTAGGTATAAAGGCACAGAATTGCAGATTTAGCATTAAGAGGAACCCTGAAGTCCATCTTCACCACCTCCTGCACTGTACATTGAGAAAATCAATGGAGCAGCTAAGTGACTTGTCCCAAGAAACTCAAGCAGAACCCAGTAGAACCAAGATTTCAATCAACATTTTCTGATCATTGCACCTGCCAATGTCTCACGCTAAAACTCAAGTGCCATCACCAGGGTTTGTCATTCCGTTGTTTTGTTCAGTAAAGTTTATGTTCTAACCTTTTGGACATCTCATTTTGCAAATCATTGTCTGAGACAGAAAGGACCCTGTCA
Organism: Monodelphis domestica; assembly: GCF_027887165.1. Taxonomy (NCBI): domain Eukaryota; kingdom Metazoa; phylum Chordata; class Mammalia; order Didelphimorphia; family Didelphidae; genus Monodelphis; species Monodelphis domestica. The sequence goes on from NC_077228.1 coordinate 20,245,413, forward strand.
TTTTGACAGCATGCACAGTTATTCTAAAGGTCAAGTGCCCATATGGAAATTAGCTTCCAGCTATTCAGTAGCCATGGCCTTTGTTATTTATTAAAAAAATAATCCTGACGAAAATGTGGATTCAAGGGACTCTGGTCATTAACCCATATTAGAACTGCTAAATTGCCTGAATGCTTAAAAGATAGATTCAGCATTTGCCAATGACTATGATATCTTGGCTCATAAGTAAAATAGGAATGACCCTTGTGTTTTAAAGAGAAAAGTGAGGCTGTGGTGCATGCTGGGTCTTGGAGTTAAAAGAAACCTAGGGTCAAATCTCACTAACTTTTTGGCCATGGACAAATCCCTTATATTCTCAATAACTCAGTTTCCTCAAATGGGAGTATCTGTATCTCAGGGGCCAATGTGAAAATCCAATGAATTCTTGTGTGTAAAGCCATCCTTCCAATGTGATGTCAAAATAAGGTAGGCTGCTTGAACTCCAATCATTGCTCCCTAACTTAACTATCTTGGTAACTTGGGTTTAGCCACTTATTTCCCTGGGCCTCAGTTCCTTGTATTGAAAATGGAGATGTTTTGTTTGATGGCCTCTCAAGACCTTTCCATCTCTGAAACTCAAATTTTTAGTTCTAAGTATATAGAACAATTATTACAACCATAATTATCACCATCTACAATATAGTTTACTGTGGTACGAGATGAGAAAGACATTCTATTCCAGGCAATTGCAGTTGATTTCAGGGTATATGTGTGTGTGTTGGAAATTTGGAATTTCACTGAAAAACAAAATACCCAGGGCTGTCAAAAATTGGCCTTTAAATGGTACGTTTAAAAAATTAAATTTGTTTTGTTTTTATATTCTTTTCATTTCCCAATTCATCCCTCATTCCTCTTCCTGCTAGAGAGCTATCGCTTTTAATAAAGAAGATTGGAAAACAGTTCAATGAAACCAGTTAATTCATCATCCAAGGCAGATAATATATACAATATTCCAATAACAATAGCCCCTTACTTCCTCAAAGAAAGAAGGGAGGTGACTTCCAAATGTTCTTTTTAAGTCAATCTTCTGTACTATACTTTTAGAGTATTCTGCTTTGTGTTTTCTTGCTTTCTTTTCTGCTTCCATTGTAAATATTGTTTTCCTGGTTATACCGACTTTACTCTGCATTGGCTCATGTAAGCTTTCCCATGCTTCTCTGTATTCATCATAGTCATGGTCATTTATAGTACAGTAATATTCCATTCATGTGCCATAATTCATCTAGCCATTCCAGAATGGAAAGGCATCTACTTAAATTCTAGTTCTTTTCTAAAAAGAAAAGTGCTGCTATAAATACTTTCCTGCCTCTGAGGCCCTCTGTTGGTGGTGTCCAGACCTGGTCACTTGGTGAAATTATTCTCTAGGTCATAGGAGGAGCAAGAAGGGGGTTGACAACAAATGAGATGTTTTATCTTGGCTTTGGTGACTCCTTATCATGTAAGCTGGACATTCCTGAGTGGCACACACCTAATAGGGCTATTATTCCACAAATATGAGGAACATATAGTTTATAAAGAGGACTGGGGGTCTTGTGCAGTTGTGTCTTACCAGTTTTCCCCTCAGAGAAAAGTGGTATATCATTAGAGTTAATTTAAAATACTTTTTTTGGAATCCCCTTTCACACACTTATTAACTCTGTGACCCTGAACAAGTTATTTAACCTGGTTTCCTCACCTGTCAAACAAATGGATTGAATTCAAGGACTTTTAAAGATTCTTACAATTTCAATCTTATTCCAGGATCCCTGTCCCACATAGACTCTTCCAACATTCTTTATGAAAGAAATCTGTGATCTTTTGATGTTACTGGAGGGATATGTGAAACTAGTATGGAGCTGAAAGTTTCTAGCTTGGAAACTTTCAAAATGGAGGCAGGGAGAGAATATGGGGATGCAATCTAAGCTGAAGAAGAGGCAGATTGTCACAGGGATGGCTTAGCTGAGAAAACTAAAGGGATCTTTCCTGGTAGAAGGTGTGCTACATATACAAAGGGGGCCAAGATATATTTTTGTCCTCAAGTGGGCTTGCAGTCTAGTGGAGGAGATAAAGAAAGTCACACAACTGAGATCTAAGTTGCCATAAAGTGACATATGAATGGTCTTTTAATGCAGGGGTAGCTTAAATGTCTCACTGAGGGTCACTGAATGATTTATACCAAAAACATAAGTGAGAAATCCCAAACCATTCCCAGGGAATGAATGAATCACCTATACACTTTATGATAAACTCTGTGTTAGAAACTGGTTCCCTACTCTAAAAAAGAAGACAAGAGAAGAAAGAGGAAAGGAGTGGAGAGGAGAGGAGAGGAGAGGAGAGGAGAGGAGAGGAGAGGAGAGGAGAGGAGAGGAGAGGAGAGGAAGGGAGAGGAGAGGAGAGGAGAGGAGAGGAGAGGAGAGGAGAGGAGAAGAGAAGCCCTTCTTTTAAGACCTTACATTAAATGGAGGAAACTGTAGGTACACATATAAGTAAGCCCCAAATACATACCAAGTCATATGCTGAAGCAGAGTGTGTATCTGAAAGAATGCTAGATCAGAACATATTCAGTGGGATCTCTCCATGTTTGTAAAACTAATACTAGTTAATCCAGCCAAAACTAATATTCATTAGAATCTAAACTCTTTCTTGGCTGATTAAAAAACATCATGGACATTTTCTGTTTTTATATCATCTTCATTTCCATTTTCTTTTTCATAAAATATTTCTTTGGAACAAACTATTAAAAGGAAAGAAAGGGAATGAAGGCAGGAATGGACATATTCAGTGAAACTAACCAGTATATTCACTGAATCTGACAGTGTGTTCAATGTTCCTCATCTACAGTCCCATACCTTTGCAAAGAAGAGAGAGTGTACTTTTTTTTTTCATCTCTTCAGAGATTAGATAACTTAAAAAAAGATTATGTTCAGCTAAAGGATAATTTGGGTGCAGAAATTTAAATCTATATATATTTTTGAAATTGATACTAATTCTGGGAAACAAATGGTATTCATTTTGGTTCTCTAATTCTTTGTCATAAGATAGTATCCTAGCCCACAAGGATCACATGGTATTATATATTTATGCTTAGAAGGGGCCTGAGAGGTCATACAATCTAACCCTGTCATTTTATAGTTGAGGAAACTGAGAATTTGGAATGATTTGACCTATGAAACACATTTAGTAAGTGCTTAAGGAAGGACTTGAACCCGTCTTCCTGACTTCAAGTCCAGAATGCTATCCACTGCACCATACTGCATTTGCTCATGTCACTTATTCCATTTTGGACCCCAATACTTGATCTCCCCAAGTTTATTTTGAAAGCTGAATTTTGCTGCAAAATGTCTATTTTGATCCATCTGAGCCAAAAAAGCCAAAACAAATTACTTCCCAACAAGAAGGCACCCAGGGAAATAGCACATCCTCTAGTCACCATTTGTTTCCTGCCATTTTGAGCCCCATATCCTGGCTGTGAGGGTAAAGAGTTGTCTTTCCAGAAAGGCACCCAGGGAATAGAGAATCAAGGAATAATTGACTTGTCTTGCTGTGTTTGTGAGCACGCATTTGTATCTGATGGCAAATGTGAAAGCAGTCTTCTGCGTCAGTCGCCGGCCATCAAATTTCCCCATCTGAATGCACCAGGATGGGGAGGCCAATCCCAAAAGGGAATGTTGTGAATTAGCATTAATCACACCATACCTTACCTAGCCCTACAAACCGAGCTGCCTGCCTGAGGCACACAGGAGAGGGCATCCTTTGGGTGGAGTGGGAGTTGGGGAGTTGGGTGAGGCATGATTTGCAATATAATTTAAATAAAGAATCTGAATCTTTTCCCATATCTCATACATCGCTTGAAAAAGTGATTGTCACATTCTCAGATGATGTGAATCAGCCTGTCTACTAGCTCAGAAAAAGAAAGTTTCCTGGGACATCTCAAGCATGCCCCATTTATTTTGTATTCTCCAAAGTTTACTTTAGCTTGTTAGGCACAGAAGCAGGCAGAAGAGAAGCTTTCATGGTCGTGCAGCTTCTCTCCTGGTTGTTGGTTTGTTTTTGTTTTTGTTTCAAGAAAGGGTTTCTAGTTTTTGCTTGTTATTCTTATTCCTGTGGGGCAGGGGAATATCGCAGGTATTCTGACTGTACAACTGTCTGCCTGTTAGTTTCTTGAAGTTATGTATTTCAAGTATCGTTTTCACATTTACAACATGTGTGACAAGCATCAGAAGATCAGAAGAATTTGGAGCTGGAAGGGGCCTTCGAGACCAATGAGTGCCCCCCCTCCCCATTCTGCAGGGGACCAGAGAGATGTAAGTCACTCAACGGAAGTCATCTACCCATCAGTTTAACAACAAGAGTAGTAAAGACATCTAAGCTGTACGCAGAACTATTCAGGGTTACCAATACTTTGCATACACCATCTCCTCTATTTCTTGTAACAACCCTGGCACATAGGTATTTACATGTATTATTTCTATTTAAGAGGAGTCTCTAGAAAAGAGAATGTACTTACTGAAGGCCACACAGGGAGTAAGAAGACTTGGGATCAGATCTAATACACTTTGTAGCATATCATGTTTAATCTATTTCATCTTTTCCATTTTTAGAGCTTGGGTCTCCCCATTTCACTCAGGCTGGAAGTGTTGGGCTACTCACAGGTCAGATCCCACTACTCATGGGCACAAGATCTTTGATCTGGTACATTTTTGACCTGGTACTGATTGACCTCTCCTCAAGCAACATGGCAGCCTGGCTCCCAGGACCTAAGCATATTGATACTTACTTAGTGTAGACATATGATTGGCGGAGCCCGTTGTGGCTCAGAACTCCAGATTTCAAGAGAGCCACAGCTTTAGCGTCCCCAATAGCTGTTATTAAAGACTCTCACAAATTATGTGATCTTCACAAATGCTTTGTGAAGTAGTTAGGGTAAGTTTTGTTATACCAGTTTTACAGTAGTGAGAATTTGAATATTTTTAAACCCTTACTTTCCATCTTGGAATCAATACTTTGTATTGGCTCCAAGGCAGAAGTGTGATAAGGGTTAGACAATGGGGGTCAAGGGACTTGCCCAGAGTCACACAGCTAGGAGGTGTTTGAGGCCAGGAACTTCCCGTCTCTCTTTTGCCTCTCTTTGTATCCCCAGAGCTTAGCATAGTATCTGGCACATAGCAGGCTCTGAATAAATGCTTAATGATTGATAGCACTTTTCAAAGTTAAAAAAATGACTTCTTTTTCCAAGGGAAGGAAACTCCAAGAAAGAAAATTATTAAAGTTCCCCTAAAGATGGAAAAAAAAGAACTTCCCATCTCTAGGCCTGGCTCTCAATCCCCTGAGCCACCTAACTACCCCCAGAATTTGAAAATTTTAAGGTTTATAAAGCACTTTATAAAAAACATCTAATTTTATTCTCATAAAAACCCTGGGAAGTAGGTGCCATTATGAATAATATCCCCATTTTCCATATGAACAGAGACTGAGAGAGATTAATTGACATGCCCAGAGTCACATAGCTAGTAAGCATTAGAGGTGTGACTTGAACTCAAGTCTTCCTGACTCCAGATTTAATGTACTAATCACTGCACTCCCTAACTGCCTAGAGTTAGAGAAGATAAGTGATTTCAGGGGAAACAAGATGATTTATAGAATTCTTTTCCCAGTGAAAGGAGATGAGAGAAGCTTCTAAATCTTCTTAAAAGCCCAGGCACCAATCACTGGTGGTCCAAACTTCCTTATTTAATAACTTGGCACAAAGGCACCTTTGGACAAGATGGGACTTGTCCAAAAAAGACCCTAATCCTGGGAATGATTGAATGCAAAAGGAGAAGGGAAGGGCAGCAGAAGAGATAGAGAGATAAAATAATGGAAACAACAAACATGAACTTGGACAGACTTAGGGAGATAATGGAGGATAAAAAGGATCTGATGTCCATGGGGTCATTAAGAGTTGGACATCACTAGATGACTACAACAACAAAACAATCACTTGCATTGCAATTATGATGTGGATTAGGATCACATTTGGTTCCTAGCCTCTTTCCATACCTCCTAGACTCTGTTTGACTATTTTTATTGCTTATAGTTCTCTGCTCACTAACTGAAAAGTACTGAATGGAGTATTATCACTCACTTGTTATTTCCAGAAGAAAAGGAACTCATCACTCCACAGCTATGTCATGAAATCTTTGAAGTGAAGAGTGATTTCTTTATTGATGAAATGACCAAATGCCTTAAAAACAGACTAGAGTTCTTCTGCAGGCAAGGGAAGATGGCCCATTTCCCTAGAGATTTACAGAGTCCTTTTCTCATAGGAATTTGGGGAGAGGGCACTGTTGGAATTATCATCCCCATTTTAGAAGAGAAGAAACAGAGAAACAAAAATGATGGAGCCCCATCATATAACTAGTGCATGTCAAAGCCAGGATTCAGACCTGGATCTCCTGACTCAATACCCAGGAATCTTACTGTTATGCTACCGTGCTCCCAATAGCATTCTTTTAAAGAAAATAATGAAAGTCTTGAATCTCAACTTTGGAGAAAATAACAGCTCCCTAATAACAGCCTCTCTCTATATTTCTATATTGTTAACAATGACTCCTCCTAGGTGGCACAGTGGATAGAAAGGTGTGGAGAAGACAGTTTCATGAGCTCAAATCACCTATTAGCTGTAAAGTCACTGAACTCTGTTTCATCTCAGTTCCTCATCTATTAAATAAGCTAGAGAAGAAAATGGAAAATCACTTCATATAGTTAACAAAAAAATATGGATTGTTAGAACTGGAAGAGAGTTTAGATCATGCAATGTTAGAGTGAGACAACATGCATTTATGAAACATTTACTGTATCCAGGCACTGTGCTAACCCTTAGGGATACAGAAAAAAAAGGGTAAAGATATGGTTTTGCCTTCAATGAGCTCATAATTGAATGTGCTGGAAATGACCTTAAAATTTAGACTAATAGAGGTGGAAGGGATGTTAGGGAATAGATTATTGATTGGATCATGAGATATTATCCTGGGAGGGATTACTATAAAAGCAGAAAGGGACATTAGAACACAGAATGTTAGATATAGAGGGAGCTTTTGACCAGAATTTTAGAGGTAGAAGAGATCTGGGAGCTTTTGACCAGAATTTTAGAGGTGGAAGAGATCTAAGACATTAGAACTTTAGAACAAGGATTGTCAGCATGTTAGGGGAAGAGGGGAGTACAAGATCAACTGTTTAGAGTTGGAAGACCCTTCTGAACATAGCTTGTTAGGTCAGAAAGATACCTTAAAATAGAGATATCACACAAGCAGGCCATGACAATCTTGAGTGTGGTCTGAACCAGATTAAAATGTAATTGGGGATTATTTAACTAATTTAAGAAAAATACAATAATACCTGAATAAAATTTCATTTAACAACTGTTACTATGTAAACCTCAGGGAGTCTTATGAATGGTCCCTGTTTCTATTTGAATTGGACATCTCTGCTTTAAAATATTGACTTTTGGAAGAAAGAAGGATAGAGGAGGAAACCTTAGACATTACCTAGACCAATATCATCATTTAGTAGATGAAGAAACTATCTAGGAGCATGGATTGATTTTCCTCCAAGTCATGAAGTTATTAGGAAATGATCCAGGACTTGGAACAGGGTCTTTGGACTCTAAGTCCAGGTTTCCCCACTGCTATATTCCAAAAAACTCAAGGAACATCCTTAGTTCATTTAGGGAAATACTGAATCCTCTCTGTTTTCTGGGCATGTTTCTTCTCAGTTCTGATGCTGTGGATCCCTGGAGCTCTTTCCCACAGCTGAGACTCAATGCTTTCATTGGTTTTTTGGTTTTTTTTTAAATTACCAATTTAAAGCAGGGATAGCAACTGGAATCTCAGGACAGAAAGAAAGCAAGTAAACAGGGCTTTGTTCTCCCCTAAATATGTCACATGCAGGAGGGCAGATTGGTGTCTTAATGGATTAAACAAAAACCTTTATATCCCCTCAGAGAAGAAAGAAATGTCTTGAGTTAAAGAAATTGAGATCCTGCTATCTCATCTGCCTAAGATCTCCTGCCTACATTCAAGGAGTTTTTTTTAAAAAGTAATGTTTCTTATCATAAATGGCAGAAATATTCTGTTTTCTGCATCAATAGATATGAAGATTAAAGGGCTGGCCCACATTAAACAATTCTGCACAGCTCTGGAGCTCAGGGCCCTGCTCTCTCCATTATTACACTTCATCTAGTGGCTATTTCAGGCCCAATTTAAGCATACAATGCAGTCTGGCTTTGTAAATTGACATCCTCTAATTTAAACTGCCTTGTGAAAGAATTAAGAAATTATGAAACAATTATTTGCTCTCTCCGAGAAGCCGGATAGCATCCTGAGGGTCTTGGCCTACCAGCCATTTCAATTGATTCCCTAACAGTAATTGAATTACACCTTTGCCCTCAGTGAGATGGGGCTTCGAAGAAGTCAGCCATTTAGACTGAGGACACGCCTCCCTAAACAGAGAGTTAGGAAGAAGGTTAGAGATTGACGTGAAAGCGGAATAATAATAATACTTACTACTCCCAATGTCTGCAATTTCACTCCTTCTGCTGACACGGAAAACAACCTAGCTCAATCTTGATAGATTGTTTACAAGAAGAGCCTTGACCAAAGGGTTGACCAACCTGATGCCAAGCTGGTCATGATTTCTGTCCTTAGCTTGGCTCATCCACCAATGTTAGGTTCTAAGACCATTGCCAGACTCATACTGGAAGTCTTTCCATCTGGGTAGAACCAGCCAACATATCCTCCATGAGAATGGTCTGAACACCAAGATTCAGCTCTGGGAAAAAATAATGTAACAGGAAGGGCCTTTAGGGCTTGAAAGATAGTACTAATAATGAGCAAAAAAGAAGATAGAAACTAGATTTGAGACTACGTTACTGTAGGGGATTCTTAAGAAAGGAAAACTCCCTCTACCAATCTGAACTGGCATTCTGTCTTATAGCTATAGTGTTAGAGAGTTGCTTAGATCAAGAGGACATAACCAGGGTTACATAGTCAGGGTGTATCAGAAATGGGATTTGAACTCAGAGCCTCCTGGTTTCACAGCTGACTATCACATATGTCATCCTGTTCCTACAGATACTATTTATAATAACATTTATCTAGCATTTTACACTTTCACTGAAGGAAACCCCCAGTGAATTTGACCCCCAGAGAAGAATGACAGGATGAGGTCTAGGAAGAGGTAAGAGAAAGAGTCAGATAAGAGTGACAATTTAAACATTAATTACTCTTTTATGAATTAAAAATGGCGGTTGAATTACACATAACCTTCTCCCTTAAGTTTCAGTTGTATCAGTCCCTGTGTGATGTGATGGATAAGAAGTCGGGAGATTTTTATTGCTGACCCAATCATGGTGACCTCAGAAATAGGGTTAGAAAGAGAAGAAACTTGCCAAAGATCTCTTACCTAGGAAAAAGACATACCTAGAAGGGAAGAGATTGGTGACATTCAGTTGAGAGATCTGGGGTGTCTGCATGACTTTTCTCTAGCCAGTTTCAATGATTCTTTATTCTGGCAATCAGGAAACTTAAATTCTAATTTGTTTCTGCCCCAAATAGCTATCTGTTCTTGGATAATATACTATCCTTCTCCTGCTCTCAGCTTTCTCTTTTCTAAATGACAGGATTTCATTAGATGATCAGCAGATTCCCTTGGAGCTCTAATATTATCTCTTATAAGTTGTATTCCTATTAGAAAACTCTGTGGTGTAACATTCTATGTTCCAAGGTAGCTTCCATCTCTCAAGTTCTCTGCCTGTTGCTTTAGTAGTTTATGCTCCAAGGTCTCTGCTTTAAGATTTTCTGCTTTATGTCCTAGCATTTTCTGTTCTCTCCTAATGTTACATGATTTGTATTGATTTTCCCTATCATCTCTCCTATTAACTTTTTAATTCAGCTATGGGAGGAAAGCTAATGTCCTATGGTCATGTCATGTTTTTCCTTATTCTGAAGTCTACTCCAAAGCACAATAAAGTATCATGGACTGAACAAACCAGTTCCTTATAGATGAAGTTTCATCTCTGCTATCAAGGATTGGCATCCCATAGTTCTTTAGTGCTGTTGGGCTTTTCCCACTTTCTGAGGCTCTTCTCCTTTGTCAAAGAACCATTTGGATATCTTGAGAGGGCCAGATACAGTGCTGACAGGGATTCTAACTGGGTGGAGGGGTCTAGTCAGATCTGTCAAAAACTCTTGTGCTGCCAATCTTCTCTCGCCAGCTTTGGCTGCTACATTTATCCTTTGCGTCACTAGGAATAATCTTTTTAATTCAAAAAAATCACAAATATAGTAATGAACCAAAAGGAAGCAGAAGCTCAACAGCAAGACCCTGGTGTGATAGGGGGCAGCTGACTTTCACTCTCCCTGTCTGCTTTAACTCTTCCTGCCAAAACCATAGGTCAGAGGCTTGCCTCCTTCCTTGTTTCTTTCATTCTTTCTTAGAAGGCATGGATTCAATGAAGACCTCTCATATTACAGTTGAGGAAATGAAGCTCACTGACTTGAAGTGATTTACCTATGGTAACACAGTTGCAGAACTGAGATTCAAACTCAGCGTTTTGGTCAGTTAATTGAAAAGCACTTATTATGTATCAAAACAATATATAACAATTAAATATTCTTTTTGTACTTTTATTCACAAATTTTAGCCCAGTGCCCAGTACTGGACTCAAATTTGTGAATAAAAATACAAAAAAGAAAGACTCCTTACCCTCAAAGAGTTTAAATTCCAGCGGGAAAATCTTACATGGAAGAAAGTTGAAAAAGTATGGGTAATGAAGATATCTGGAGAATGGGAAGAGGCATGATAAAGAAAGCCCTGAGTATAACCTGGAGAAGATTGCTATACATCTGGCCTGGGGACCTTCCTTAAATGGGGATTCTGGGTAGACTCATCCAATCAGAGCAAGAGGCTTCAGGGGTGATAGGTACTTCCAAAGTTTGAGTTCCAGGGATGTAGTGAGTCTTCAGTTAGATGAGATGATCAAATCGTTCATTTAAGAGCTGACTTATAACTTAGAAGTCCATCTCCTTTGTACAGAGGAAGAAATGACTTAATCCAAAGTCCTGCTAGAATGGGCCAGAACCAAGAATGCCCATTTATGGCTCTATCTACAGTGGCCATGCCCCTCTTCCAAAAGAAGAAAAACAATGTGGGCATTTGATCTTACAGCAACAGTTTGCTTAAAAGGAATCAAAGAAAAGATTCGGCATAAATATGTTATGGATACTCAGGGATAAAGTGGCCATGGGGATATAGACCCCATAGCAAAGTATGAATTCATTGTTTCAATATGACAGTATTTGATTGGACACCCTCACTTCCACTATGCTGGTTTTGAACTTGGCTACATAAAGCATCCAGTGAACCCCACTTGATTTTCCATGGCCCATTATCTGCCTCATGTTTTCCATTAAGTTCAGTGATTGAGGGGAAAGCTGGAAGGGCTATAGTTTTTCATTGCCAATCAAGTTTTTGACATTCAAAGATGCTATATATTCATTTTTAAAACTATCATGGAAATACAGGTCTGGAAGGAAGGTCTTATTCACCCATCCAGGAAATCATATAGGAAATGGGCACATTTTTATCTCACACTGAGGAGGGTGAGATGTATCCCTGTTTTGTGTTTGGCAAATTGTAATTAGTATCCAGGAAAAGAGGAAAAGAGACTGTGGAGGGAAGCATTCTAATCTTGATGTGAATGAGCCATGACCCTGGATCCAAAGAAATTCATTTGGATGTCCCCTGATACTGATTTTATCTTTGCTAGTAGAAACCAAGGTTTGTTTTTAAAAATCACTAATGAGATAATGAAAAGTTTAACTGCTTAAAATCTACCCAGATACACATCTGCATAGAGCAAAGAGAGCTTTCTCAACTAAGAGTTCTCCATATCAATGAAATCTCAATTCTACATCCCTAACCCTTTTGGTTTGGTTTGGTTGTCTTCTGTGATTCTCCAAATAGCTCTTTGAGGAAGGACTTTGCAAATGCATCATTATCCACCTTCTAGACTCCTAATCTAATAGGGTTGTATGGTTAGAATTTTGTACCCCAGGACTATGTTCCTCAGAATTCCTTTCCTCTGTGTCTTCAGGCTTCACTTACATTTTTACTTTGGGTTGCTAAGACTTTCTGTAACAATGCTGTTGAGGTCTTTTTTCTTGCTATCACAGCTGGAAAAAGGCTCTTTCTCACTCTCTCTTTACTTCTCTTTACTTTGAGTTATTATTATTCATACATCTTATAAAAATAATACTTGGAGTATTTGAATATTTAATTTTAATTTCACAGGGTAAAAGTTGGACCCATGACATCACTGGCTTATAGAACTCCAATATGAAACTCCTTTTCCTTTACCAATGCAGGTTGCCACTTTCTCTAGAACTTAGTCTTAGCTCTCTATTGTTTGGAGGCAATTCTAGGTTTAGTGACTTGTTCAAGGTCATCTTATTAGTATGTGTGACTTGACCTCACTTCAATCATGGCACTCAACAATCTCTATTGAGATGGCTTTTTAATCCAGATGTAAGTCAACAATATGATATGACAGAAAAACACTAATGTGATCACTTGAATATATAACATATTAAATGTAACAATAAGTTTATATAATTATATAAAATTAATAATTTAATATATCATAATATTATTTATAATAAATAATAAGTGCTAGAATTTGTACAATATTCTAAAGTTGGCAAAGTGCATATGTGCATAGCTATGAAAAAAATATATATATATTGATACTAGACTCATTAACATTTTTACACCTGGTCAGTCCTCATCTGGAGTACTAGATCTAGTTCCATGAGCTCCGTGACTATAGACAAATAACAATTCTGACTGCCTCCAAGTTCCTCAACTATAAAATGGGGATAATAAAAACATCTTCCTCCTGAATTTATGATGAGGATAAAATGAGATAATAGTTGGAAAGCAGTTTGTACACTTTAAAACATTATGTAAAAGTTATTGTTATTATATTAATTATTGTGGAGGATATAAGAATCAGTTTAAAGAACTTTTCATGGAGAGAAAAGCTGGAGAATATGACAGTTCTGTTCAATTTTTTGAAGAGTTGATACATGGAAAAGGGATTTGATTGTCTGTTTGGACATGGAGGCAAGAGCCAGAAGCATCAGATGTTTTGTCCGTGTGCATAGATATGTTGGGGGCTATCTAACAATGAAGATGTCCATAAGTGGAATGGATTGCTTCAAAATGTAGTAATTTCTCCATGAATGGAGCCCTTCAAACAGTAGATGGCTGCCCACTTGTTGGGTGTCTTGTACGTGAATTCCTATTCCTTTCAAGCTTGGGCTATATGACAGTTAAGATCTCTTCTAACACAAAGCTTTTGTGGACCTATGGATAAAGTTGGGAGATGAGGAAGGACTAGTTCTACTTCTTATTCCAGAGGCATTTATCATCTCAAATAGTACATGATTGAAAGAATAGTAGCCAAACCTTTTCCCTGTCACAAATCTTTTCTGGGAATACTTGAGTCATGTATTTATCCATCCTGAGAGACGTGGTTCCTCTATGTGCTAAAAGGAAGAGCTCTATCTTTGTGCTTTTGAAATAACATTGACCCTAGGGGAGAGAACATCTTCCATCTGAAAGACAACATATTTTCCACAAGAATTTGCTTGCATATGGTAGCTTTAATATAGTTAATAGCACATCTGACATTGTAGAATGTTAGAGCTGGAAACAACCTTAGAACAAAGAATGTTATAGTTTGAAAAACTCTGAGAATGTAGGATATTAAACCTGGAATGGGCCATAGAACATAGACTGTCAGAGCTGGGAGGAACCTTAGAAAATAGAGTGTTAGACCTGGAGCATAGAATTTTTCAAGAAAGGACTTCAAGGCAGCTAGATGGTTCAGTGGAGAGAGAACAAGGCACGGAGACAGGAGATCCTGGATTTAAATTTAACCTTAGACACTTCATAGCTGTGTGACCTTGGGCAAGCCATTTACCCCAGTTGCTTCACTCTTACTGCTCATTTGCCTTGGGACCTATGCTTAGTATTAATATTAACACAGAAGAATGGGTTTAAAAAAAAAGAGAAGGGGCTTTAGAGAGGATATTGTCTCAGACATTCTTTTTTTGCACAGAAAAGAACCAAAACTCTGAAAGGTGAAGTCAAATCAACAATAAATTATTAAGCATCCCCTATATGCCATGCACTGCACTAAGCTCTCTAAGTGACATTACCAAGAGCATGGAGATATTTACTGGCACATCTGAACTGGTAAGAATGAATGTTGGATCTCTTCTGTGCTTGTCATCTAGTTTGTAGGGGGTGGTTCACACACTGGTTCTATAGAAAAAGCTTTTATGAACAGGAAAAATAGCTGCCCTAGTGGAAGCATTGGAAGTCCTGGTGTTAGTCTTGGATCTTTCAGTAGTGAGCTATTGAGGAACTTCCTTCCCCTCTCTGCCTTCAGGATTCTGATTCATCAAATATGGGTGCTGATTGAGCTATTAGAGTCAGTGATACTTGAGGTCAATTCAGCTCCAAATTTTTAGAACTTCTGTAAAATAGTTTCCTTGTTCATTTCTTTCTTTCTTTCTTTTAAAATATATTTTATTTGATCATTTCCAAGCATTATTCGTTAAAGACATAGATCATTTTCTTTTCCTCCCCCCCACCCCCCATAGCCGACGCGTAAGTCCACTGGGCATTAGATGTTTTCTTGATTTGAACCCATTGCTTTGTTGATAATATTTGCATTAGAGTGTTTATTTAGAGTCTCTCCTTGTTCATTTCTTAAAAGGCCTCCTACGTGTGTAGATGTAAGAGGCCTTTTAAGGAGGCATATATATATATATATGTTTATATATATACATACATACATACCACACATACATATATAATACAGTTTTGTAATTAATGATATTACTACTTGATAGTCCTAGCCATTCTCAAAAATTCTTTCCTTGCCTCTTGAATCAAATAGAATTATCTCCATGTTATTATTCAAATTATAAACTTGAGCTATTAAGAAACACTAAATTTCAGTATACAGTGGAAAGGAAAGATAATTCTATTAGGAGATATAAGCCTCAGTATTGGTATGTGCAATTTTTTTCTAACTTTATTGTAATTCAACAAGCTAGTTAACAAATTGGCCCATTTGTTTGTATGTTTTCTATATTCCTCTTTTTAAATACATCTCTGCCTATATTCCATACTCCTGTCTCTTCTAAGACTTGTTGCCAGCAATCATTGCCTCCTTCACTCATCTTTAATCTATCTCTTTCCTCCAGTTCCTTTCCACCTAATTACACTATCAGATCTCTCCAAACAACACAAAAAAAACTTTCTTTTGACCCCTTCACCCAATTCAGCTACTTTATTTTTTCTCCATTTAATGACCTTCACAAATTGTCTACAGATAGTGCCTCTACATCCTCCCTTTTGTTTCTTCCTTTTACCTCTTTTTGGGAGCTTCCATCCTCACCCTTGAACTGAAATATCTCTATCCAAAGTCATTAATGGGAGGAAGCTGGGTAACTCAGTGGGGTGAGAGCAAGCCCTAGAGGTCCTAGCTTCAAATCTGGCCTCAGACACTCCCCAGCTGTGTGACCCTGGGCAAGTCCCTTAACCCTCATTGCCTGGCCCTTACCACTCTCCTGCCTTATAACCAATACACAGTATTTATTCTAAGGTAGAAGGTAAGAGTTTAAAAATATTAATAATAAATAAATAAAGTCATTAATGACCTCTTAATTGTCAAATCCACATCCATACCCTCCTTGGTTTCCTTAGAGCATCAGGCAATATTTTTGACCATCCTGTCCTTTCAGATCTACATTTTGAGACAGAGAACTCTCCTGTCTCTTTTCCTAGTTCTCTCACCAGTCACCTTTGATTTCCTTCATTAACTCTATACCTTCTTTCAAACGTTTTAAGGAGAATATTCCCTAAGATTTAGTTCCCTGCCAAAGAGGCACTGTTGTTATGTGGTGTTCAATTTTTTGTGACCCCATTTGGAGTTTTCTTGACAAAGATGCTAGAGTGGTTTGCTATTTCCTTCTCTAGCTTATTTTTTACAGAAGAGGAAAATGAGGCAGAGTTAAGTGATTATCCTAGGGTCACACAGCTAGTAAGTGTCAGAATCCAGATTTGAACTCAATAAAAGAGTCTCAACCCTTGATTGACTAAACCACCTTAGCTGCCTGCTTCTCTTTCTACATGCTTTTGTTTAGTAGTCTTGCTAATTCTCATGGTTGTAATGGACACCTCTATGGAAAAAAAAATCCAAAATTTTTTTTCTTTAGTTCTATCATTTCCCCAGAATTCCAGAATGCATATCAACTACCTACAAGTCATTGCCATCTGAGAAACCCATTGGCATTGCCAACTTGTAATATCTAATGCTGAGTTAGCTACCCTTTCCTACTAAATCTCCTCTTCCTTCTGACTTTACTATTTCTAGAGTAGCCACATAGTTTTTGTGAATGTGTACAGGAGAAGAGTAGAAATATAGGTTGGGATAGACAGAAGTGGGACAGAACCAAGATGGTGGAAAACAGACAACCTGGCTGACCTATTCCAACATTCCCTTTCCCCCCACCCCTGAAACCCCATTAAAATGCCTTGAACAAAAATTTTGTATGATAGGGCTAAGAAAAGTCAGGGTGAAATCTTTTTGCCTAAGAAAACTGAGGAAGTATTCCGGAGAAGTTTACAATACTGTAGATGAGGCCCACCCAGAGCTTTCACACACGATGACAACAATAGTAGCAATAGCAGTAGCAGCTTTGGAAACATTCAGCTGAGAGGCAGAAAGGGACTTAGACAACTGGTCATAAAGAGATATTAGGGTATATTTCTTGGCACTGGGTACAGTTGGCATCATTTGACATCTCTATTTCCCATTTACAACTTCGATCACAGTTCTAGGACAAAGAAGATTGGCAAAAGATTTGTCACGGGATCAGATGGTCTGGTCATAGTTCCAATGCAAAGAGAATACTAGTGCTTGTGGGTAAAGAGCACCAGATACCCTTCCTGGATAAGAGTAGAATGAAGACCAGGAGGGCAGGGAATATACCTCTTTCAAGACCATACCACTGTGTTAGCACCAAAAACTTACAGACTTCCAGAATCAGCTTCATAAGCAGAAGCACAAAATTTTTGGAGCTTGTGACGATGCCTTTCCACCCCAAAATTAGAAGTATATAACATTAGGATAAAGTTCAAAATCAAGAAATAGGTGTAGAAATGAGTCAACAACAAAAACAACGGTAAAAAGCTCCCATGGTGCCAGAGAAGACCAAGACCAAGACACAGACTTAGAACAAACAATAGTGTTCTGAAAACAAACAAAAGTCTCAAAGAAAAATAGTAATTGGACCAAAGCTCAACAACGATTCCTGGAAGAATTAAAGAAAATGGTGAAGAAAAAAGTTGGGAAAACTAATGAGTGATGCAAGAAAATTATTACAAGAAAATTAAAAGCTTGGTAAAAGAGACACATAAAATCCAAAGAAATGTTAATGACAACAGAAGTGTCCTAATGGTAAAAGAGGCACAAAAATTCACTGAAGAAAAGAATCCTATAAAAAGCAGAATTAACAAAATGGATAAAAAAGTACAAATTCTCACTGAGGAAAATAATCATTTAAAATTAGAATTGGGCAAAGGGAAACTAATAACTTCATGGGATGTCAAGAAACAACAAAATAAAAGTTAAAAGAATCAAATGATAGGGAAAATGTGAAATAGCCTGGAAAATACATCAAGTAACAATTTAAGAATTATTGAATTACCTAAAAACCATGATCAAAGGTAGAACCTAGACGTATTTCAAGAGATAATATGTAAAAATACTGCAAAATCGTATATCTAGAGTATAAAATAGAAATTGAAAGAATCAATAAATCACATCCTGACAGAGATCCCAAAATGCAAATCCCAGGAATAGTATAGCCAAATTCCAGAGCTCCCTGGTCAATATGAAAATACAGGTATCCCTTCTACACTGTGAGAGTTAGGGGAGCCATGCCTCTATGAACTACAAAATCCATATAAAATTGTTCAGCCCTCCCTTAATACCAGAGAAGTCTGATTTTTTTTTCTTTTTTCTTATAAGGGGTATTTGTAATTCCTTCTTATAAAATTTAGGTTAAGTATTTGTATATAGGCTATATGGAAGTCAATGTTTAAAGGACAAAAATACAAGAAACTTGAGATGCAAAAATTATTGTAACATGTCACATGAGATATTGCTGTAAACACATGTGGCATCTCCAAGTTCATTGCATACATCCTTTGATTCAGCAACACCATTACTAGGTCTATATCTAATGAAAAAGAAAAGGAGCTTATAGGTACAGAAACATTTATGGTAGCTCAATTTTTTTGGTGGCAGAGAATTTGAAATCAAGGAAAAGATTCTTTTCTTAGGCATAATTAAAAAGAAGAAAAACAAATTGGGACCAGACATACTAATAATATCTACAGTTCTATAGAATTTTGAAGTTCTCAGAAAAAATGCTTACCATATAACATTTAATCCTCATGATTATCATATGAGGTCAATGCTATTATTACTCCTGATGATATTATTACTCAATGGGAAAACCGAGACTCGAGACTCAGAGAAGTGAACTTACTTGACCAGGGTCACACAGAGATAGAATTTGAACTCAAGTTTTCCTAAATCTGAACTTATCATTATAGCTGCTATGTTCATTAGCTATCTAAGTGTATGGAATTAAATGTTGGGCTTACAAAAACACCTCCCCTTAAACAGGTGGCAAATAGATAAGGGAAGGAAGGTGAGATCAGTGTCTGCCTTATAGCTACCTATTATTGTTTTATGGATGCTCACAACTCATTATGATGTGCTAAAAGCTTTTAGGATGGTGGAATCTTCCCACCCCAACCTGCAATTGTGATTGAATAGTTCCATGATGCATGGCTGATCTTCCTGCTTCTTAACCTTCCAGAGAAAAGAACTTTCATTGCAATTTAAACTATATTCATTTTTCACCTTAAAAGCAATGAGGGCAAAATTGAACTCTTCCACTTTCAGCATCCACATTTCCCTATAGTTGAGGCCATTTCACGGTTGCATACTGAATAAGAGACTTCTCTGGTTATGTTGGACCTCATCATAAATTAGTGAGGGCTAGACTTGAAGCTGTCAGCTATCACTGAACCTGGAGAGCAGAAAATGTATGTATAATGTACAAATTATAGAAATACCTTTTCCTCCACATGCATGGAAGGAAAAGCTATGATGAAGATCAATTTCCTATTGAATTTAATTTTTCTATTGACTAGGAGCTTTCTTGATTAAGAAATTCATAAAAAAAAGTTTAATCCTGCTCTGGTGTGAGGACTGTTAGTCATGCCAAAACTCAGAAGTATCCCTCTGATTCAATTTAGGAAGAGCTTCTAGAATTAGAGTTGGAGAGGGCCTGAGAGCTTACCTAATTAATTTAATTAAATCTTTTCTCTTCATTTTACAAAAGAGGAAACCAAGGCCTAGGGAGCTTATTTCCCTTATCAGCATCACAAGAATAGTAAGAATCAGAAGGAATTCAAATTTAGCCACTTTGGTTCCAAAGCTAGGACTTATTCTACCCTACAATGTGATTTAGAGACCCTCCTATGTGTAATATTTGTCTTGAACCCCATGGGATGTATAAAGATGCATTAGGTAGTGCCTGCCCTCAAGGCACTTATAATCAAGTAGAGGAGAGAACACATGTACATACACACACTCACTTTTTAAACAAAACAGATGGAAACAAATCAGTACTCTGTAAACCTGAACCCAGGAATGATCATCTTCTTTTGAGAGAACCAGGTGGAACCTTCTAAGAAAAGTTAGCATCGGGCATGAGGCTTTTTCTTATATGGGTATGATTTCAGTTGGGTAGCAAACATAATATGCTGTAGAATCAGTGTCTTTATAAAAAAGGTGTTATTATTACTGCTATGCCTAACTTTCAGGTTGTTGCCAGAATCAATAAGTAAACATAAATAATGCATATAAAAGCACTTGGAATAATTACTATATCAATATATTCTTATGATATATGATAATTTTCAAAGAAGTTTTATATGTACTGAATCCCATAAAGTGTGAGAACTCATAATAAAGCAGTATAATGCAGAAAATAGAACACTAGATGAAGTCAGGAAGATCTGGTCTTTTTAAAAAATTAATATTAGAAGGGTTGTGAAAAGAAGTATACATGCATTTTTGGTAGATCCTTTCCATTATGATTATAAAATTATTATAATTTTATTTATAATTTATTTATATTTATATTTATTTATTATTTATATTATTGTATTATATATAATATTATATTTATTTTTATTTATTTATTATTTATATTATTATATTATATATAATATTATAAATATTAAATATATTTATATTTATAATAAAATTATAATTTATTTATAATAAAAATTATAAAATATATTTAAAAATTATAAAATTATTAAAAATTATGAATTATGCCAATTGAAATAATATGGTATATAAATGATCTTTAAAAGAATTGAAATTTCTATATCCTTTCACTCAGGAATTCTTCTTCAAGAAATCTATTCCAAAGGGGAATAAAAGGTTGCACATATATTTAAATATTGTAGCACCCCCCTTATTATAGTAGTAGCAAAGAACAAAATAGATGCTCATCAATTGAAGAATGGCTAAATCATTTGGGATTTATAAATGTAATAGGATATTCCAGTGATAGAAGAAATAATGTGCTCAATACCAAGAATCATAGAAAGATCTATGAACTGATGCAAAGGGAAGTTAGCAGAGATACCCTATGGTTCCAACAATGGAAATAAAAAGTAACTGGATGTTTCAACATTAAAAAGAATGAGCTTATTCACAAGGATTTATAACAAAGCAGCTCATAGCTTTGGAAACATGGAGGCCCATGGATGTGGAACATTTAACATCAGTTAACATCAGATTTTTTTAGAGATGCTGCTTAGTTTTGATTATATTTGTACTCATATTTCTAGGTTTTGTACCACTGAATTCCTAATCATACAGGATGGCTCTCTGGGAAGGAGAAGGAAGTAATGAAAGGAGAAATGTCAGTGATATCAAATCAACAGATACGAATATAAATCAAACGGGCAATTAAGTCCTTTATATTACATACATGTAATTGCATGTGATTCAGCAATGTTTTCAGGACTTCCCAAGGGCATAGGATTTTTTGTTCCAAAATTAATGATGTCTCAGGCATGCTTTGTGGGTTCCTGAATCTATTTTTTTTACTATTTCTATGTGACCACAACCATCAGGTTGTAAGTGGCAGGATCACAAATGGAACCCAAGGCTTTTGGTTGAGAGAACTTTCTTTTTACTCTTTCATCAAACACAATACAAATTGTGTGTACACAAGGTATTCTTGCCATGATGAAATGGAAGACAGAGTCCATGCTTTTAAGAAGTTTATAATTTTAATGGGGGGATTAAGTCTACACACACACACATACAGGCACACACAAAGCTGAAGAACAACCAACAAAAGCACAAATCAACGCAAAATAATGTTATCTCATAAACTCCCTATTATAACAGTTCTCTTCCCTAAAAGTTATTTTTCCTCTGTCATTTAAAGCACTTACTAGCCTAACTTCAACCTATTTCCAGCTTTTTAATGCATCCCTATTCTTTGCATCTTTTTAAATTTAGAGAAATTGTCCTTATTGCTATTTCTCATAACTCTCCATCTCTTATCCCCTTATCTTTGTACAGGCTATCTCCCAAACATGGGACATTCAACTTCCTCATCTTTGTCCCTTAGAAATGTGATTTTCCTTCAAAGCTCAATTAAAATGTCACCTTCTGTATCAGACCTTTCAAGGCTTCTCCCTTGTTGTTATTCAGTCATTTCAGTAGTGTCTGACCCTTCATGATCCCATTTGGGATTTTCTTGTCAAAGATGCTAAAATGGTTTGCCATTTCCTTTACCAACTCATTTTACTGATGAGAAAACTGAAGCAAACAGGGTTAAATGATTTGCTCAGTGTCACACAGGAAGTAAATGTTTGAAGCCAGATTTGAACTCAGGAAGATGAATCTTCCTGATTCCATGCCCAGAACTCTATCAACTGTGCCTTCTAGTTGCCCCTTGAGATCAATGCCTATTTCCTCTTCTTTTAGGCATATTTTGTATGATCTGAGCTATCTGGCTTCCAAAACCACAGCAGATTGGAAACAGGAAACAGGAAAATGGACTTTGGGTATTCTGGCATCCTGAAGGCAGCAGGAGGTTTCAGCTGACAGCCTGACTATGATAGAGGAGATAGATATTAAAAAAAAACACTTAATGCCACTTAAGTGACTTGCCAGAGGTCACACAGGTTTCTAAGGACACTTAAGACTTGAACTCAGGTCTTCTGACTGCAAAGTCAATGCTTTTCCCATGATACCCCACACACAATTCTGACCAGTATCTATTTTATATTTATCTCCTGTATTTACCTAGTTTTTACTTTTCTGTGTGCATGTGGCTCCCTGCTAGGAGAAAATATGTTTTTTGAAGTCAAGGACAGCTTTATTATTGATCTTTGTATTCCTGGATCCAAGCACAGTGACTGGCACAAAGGAACTAAAGAAAAGAATGCTGAAGAAAAGATAGCACCCTCAAATCTCTTCCCTGACCTCTTTCCACATACCCAGGGAGGAGACAGACAAAGCCTGGGAAGAATTCAATTTTGCTCAATCTAACAGGGAGGAGAGAGCAGAATTCTATTCTGAATGAACTAATGAATGAAAAAAAGCATTTATTAAGTGCTTAATAAAGGCAAACACTGAAGAGTATTTGCCTATAATAAATATGTGCAAGGGTTACCAATAGCATCCCTTCTCTCAAGAAACTCACATTTCAATGTAAGAGAAGACACATAGGAAAGGTTTCAGATTCAAGTCAGATTGCAGGGTCTCATGGCCCTTAGCATACAGCAACAAAGCAGATGTAAATGCCTCTTCTTTAATGTCATTATTTAGTGACTCTTCACAAGAACTGATAGCAACTCGAAAAGGTAGAACAGTTGAATTACATTTCATCCTCTTCAAAGCTCATAACAGAGATGGAATTAACTTTATTATAACCACTTTATATGAATGAGGAAACAAAGATCATCTAACCTATGGAAGATAGAAGCAGCTTGTTGGTACTGAAACTGAGTTCAAATTCAGCCTGAGACACAGAGAAACTGTGTGATAGGCACTAGCTGTGTGACTCTTTTTGCCTCATTTTCCTCATCTCTAAAATGGGCATGATTATAGAAGGATTGCAATAAGGTTTAGTGCCCTACACATTGATATGTAAATGCTCCTTTCCTTCCCTTCCTCCCTTTTCTTTTCCTTTTCCCTATGAAAGACCACACAGTAATTCACTGGTCAAGCTGGGACTAGAACTGAGATCTTTCCAATCCTTTCCCAGCATTCTTTCCACTACAGACAGACCAGCAAATGTTAGTAGAATGAGTGTAAGAATGGATAGTTCCCGGTGAACACTAAATGTGCAACAGGTGCTTATTAACCAATTAACTAATTACTAAAATAGTACAATCTGGGCCTCTTCACTTCTACCAGAGGCAAGGAGAGAACACAGTAGTCAAGTTCCCCCTCCTGTAAAATCATCTATTATAATAATTGCTGACATTTTGATAGCGTTTTAAGGTTTATGTACATCATCTCATTTAAGTCTCCTGACAGCCCTGGGAGGTAGGCAATTAATCAATCAGAAACCAATAAGCCTTTATTAAACACCTAGTGTGTGGCTGAGAGTGGGCCAAGCAGTGGGGCTATGAAGACAAAAGTGACCTCAAGGATCTTAAGGTCTAGTGGAGAGAGGGGCATATGCAGCATAATGATGAGGTCATTTGGGGTGGGAGAAGGGGTGGAGCTGCCAGACTGATCTGGTGTGGTATTGTGTAGGGGGTAATGAAATGCTAAAAGGCACAAGTGAGGAAGAAGGGCATTCATAAGAACGAGTTCATATTGAAGTGATGGGAAGGGCAAACAGAGAGCTCAGTGGCTAGAGTGCCAGGCCTGGAGACAGGAAATCCTGGGTTCAAATCTGACCTCAGATAGGTCCTAGTTGTGTGACCCTGAGTAAATCATTTAATCCCAGTTGCCTAGCTTTAGGACCTTCTACCTTGGAACTGATACTTAGAATCAATTCTAAGACAGATGGAAATATTTTGAGAGAGAGAGAGAGAGAGAGAAGAAGCAGGGAAGGAAGGAGGGAGAGAGAGGAATTCCTGCAGGAGGCCATTTTGGCTAGACCCTAGATGGAGTGAAGAAGGGTAATGTATGATAAGACAGGAAAAATACATTAGAGCCAGATTGTGAAGGACTTTAACGGCTGAATACAAGAATTTGTCATTGAACCTAGGATTAATAGGGAGCCACTAGAGTTTATCAAAAGGGGAAGTAACTTGGTAAGACTTGTCCTTAAGTAATATTGCTCACATGCATTACAATTATCATTGAATAGTGAGTGAATTGGGCTTAAGAAGGCTAAAATGGCATGCTTATGGGTATATATCTCATAATGTCAGAGGTAGAATTCAAACCCAATCTCTCCCTCTCCTTCAAAGGATAATTGACTATCCATGGTGCTGGAAATGCCTAAACAAAAGCAAAATCAATCCTTGTTTTCACAGAGTTTAGATTCTTCCAGTCTTTCTTGAACCCAAATTACATCTTCCCATCCACCCCCAAATGCACTGAATGAGGGTAAAGTAATCAGAGGACATGAGGTGCTTTAAATTTTGTCTTCATATCCAAAGTTCTGAGCACAAAACTTTGCACATAATGAACTTAATGAATGTTGAATTGGACTGACAATATCACAGAGCCATTGAGGGACAGAATACAACTAGAACTAATTCTTCAGGGTCTTTTCCAAGTACATTTTCCATAGAACTAGTCATTTTCATTAACTTAATTATATTTGAATTAACTAAAATTTATTTTCTTTCCCTCCAAAGTTCTGTTTAAAAAAATTAAAGACAGTAAAAAACTCTTCTAGCAATAAGACTACTCAAATGTTAAATTTCTAGTCTTTTATGTCAAAGACCACCGAGTTCAATGCATAGCTGAAAAGAAATCTCTTTTTCCATATCAATGATGTATTTGTCATCCATCCTCCAGCTGAAGACCTTACAGGGATTTGTGGGTACTAGTACTCAAGACTGCTCATCCTAGGGGAAGTTAGGTGGCTCAGTGGATAGAGAGCCAATCCTGGAGATAGGAAGTCACAGACTCAAAATTCACTTCAGACATTTCCTAGCTGTGTGACCCATGCCAAGTCACTAATTCCAATTGCCTAGCCCTTCTTCTTTGGAACCCATAGTTAGTATCAATTCTAAGACAGAAGGTAATTTTTTAAAAAAGAGATCCCATTCCACTTTGGTACAGCAATAATAATTAAAACATTGTTGTTTTTGAAAATGGATTGAAATCTGCTTTCTTATAATACTCATCTATTTATCCTATTGATGCCCTCAGGGTAAAGCAGAACAAGTCTAATTCTTCTTCATCAAGACAACTTTCTAGAGACTTGAAGGCAGTTCCTATGAATCTTTTTATTCTCTGAGTTAGAAATACCAAGATGAAAAATATTTTTGAGGCTTTGAGATCTTTTACTGAAAAGTCACCATCCAGCTTGGCTTTGTTCATTCTTCATCCTGAATGAATATTATTCACAGGGCATCAAAATTATCCTTTTCCTCTGGCCCCTAGACTTCCTGAGTTTTCTGTATTTTTATATTTTGAAGGTGGTAAGGATGAAAGTGGTAGTAGCAGTAGGACGGGACACAGCCATCATTGAATTAGGAGTTAATCTTAAGTCAGTAGCTTTTAATGTATTCAGTTGAGACTCTAGAAAACAGATCAGTTCAACAAATATTGATTAAACACCTCTTATATAAAAGGCTGTACCCTGTTCTCTAGGGATAAAAGTAATAGCTCCCACTTATAGAGTTCTTCATGGATCACAAAGTGCTTTACAAATATCATCTCATTTGATCCTGACAACAATCCTGGAAGGCATGTGCTATTAATATTTCCATTTTACAGATGAGGGGACTGAGGCAGGAAATAATTTAACATTACTTGTCTAGGGGTTGGAGTGTAACTTGAACTTGGAATATCACGTTTCCAGGTCCAATGTTATATTCCCTGTACATCCCAGATGCCTAAAGAGGCAAAGATGAAAGTTCCTCTGCCCTGATCTATAGAGTGTGTGTGTGTGTGAGTGTGTGTGTGTGTGTGTGTGTGAGAGAGAGAGAGAGAGAGATGTGTGTGTGTGTGTGTGTGTGTGTGTGTGTGTGTAACATAGGAGCTGACATTTTTATGACACTTTGCATAACTTATCTCATTGGAACCTTACAAAAATCCTGGCAAATTGGTGCTGCTTTTATCATCCCTATTTTGTAGATTGGCAAACTGAGACTGTGTGGCTCAATGGCTTTTCCAGCCTCACAGATCTATTGTCTAAAAAAGCAATGAAACCCAGATTTCCTTAACTTTGAAACTACCATGTGATCCAGACCACCAGGCTGCCTAGGAGAAAATTTAATACAATCAGTTCTTCAATAACATTTGTTTTGAAAACATGAATTTATTCCAACATGACTGATATATTAGCAAACAATTTGAGCATAATTCAAATTTCATATTTGCTTATGCACAATTTATTCTAGGAGAAACAATGAAAGTGCAGAAAACTGCCATCACTTCACATTCATTTATAAGTTGCAACCTCTCTGATACCTATTTCCACAAGAACTCTTCTGGTCTTTTTCAAGGTAAAGTGCCATATTTTTGTATCTCTTCTGGTATAGTGGGAACTATGGGCAAAGAAGACAGGTCTAAAAACATCTCCCTCCCTGCCCTCACCTTCTGACATGGCTTTAGGCCCCCTTGGTCCAGAGTTGCATCCTGCCCAATTTGTGTGAGGCTTTGCCAGCTTAGACCCTGGGCAATCTGGGCACAGGCTGAGCAGCAATCAGTGACTGGATGCTGCCATTCTACTGTTTTGCTAATGTATTTCCTAACCACTTTACATTTATAAAATTGTGCTACCATTTTTTATTCCTATTTTTAACTCATTGCCAATGAAGTTTCAGAGTATTGTCCCATTTTTCTCATAAACTTTAAGGTTTTTATTGTTTGATTTTGATGATCTAGTGCTTTTGGCAATGTCTATCTTATAGCAGAATTGAGTAACAATATGACATGAAAGACAAAACACTAGCCAGGGAAATGAGAGACAGATTCCAGCTAGAGATACCTGGAATTTACAAGATTTGGATCATCAATGTAAAGAGAAGGAGGATGATAGAGTGAATAAACTACTAGGCTTGTAGTCAGAAAGATTTAACTCCACATCTGACTCAGACTCAAACTATTTGACTTTGGACAAGACATTTCCCCATCTTTCCCCTCAGTTTCTTTTTTTTTTCTTCATACCAAATTTTACAAAACCAAATAAAGCAAGCATTTCCATACAGAAGGGAAAAGAAGACTGTATATAAATGAAACCACAATTCACTTACATGTTCAGTTTATTTTTCTTCATATTTGCCTAATAAATCCCATTCATGAGCATCCAGCCCCTCCCTACCCTCCTCAGTTTCTCAACCTATAAAATGATATAATCTGGAGATCCTCATCTTATATAGAAGAGGCTGAACTAGAGGATCTCTGAGGTCCTTTCCAGGTTGAGTTCTATGATCATAGGACCCTTAGTCACCTCTCCAATTTAGGCCTCAATATCCTTACTAGTAAAAAACAAAGATACTATTATTATAAACATTATTCATTGGCTTGATGGGAGACTCAAATGAGGCAATGTCTTTAAATATAAAATACTAGATAACTTTCAGCTAGTGTTATTAGTTTTGTTATGTATGGGTGACTGAAAACTGTTTTTTGCTCTCCTGAATTTTGCTGGGTGATAACCAATCTCTGAGTTGATTTATCGGTGCATCCCTTTCCTCCTCTCCACTAGTCTCCCACTCCCACTTTCTTGCCTCTGTCTCCTTCTGGGAAAGCAGACAGCTATGATGTAGCTGCCCCATTCCCCTCACCTGCTGGCATCTTCATGCTTGGCCTAATAGCTTGTTAACTGCCAGAAGGACAGCCGCTCCCCCAGTTGACTACCACTGGAAATGGTCTCTATGGTAACCATGTCACATCTGGAGAGCTTCTCATCCTTCATGCTTTTATTCCCCATTTTTCTCTGGTGGCTTCTGGGTAACCTGTAATGACCAAAGTACTCCCTTCCCTCACCAGGCAGTCACTGGCTGATTTAAAGCCCTAGAAAAGAGCTCAGCAAGACACATGGCTTGTCTTCCATCTTGAGCCAGGCTTGAGTAGAATAGACACGTGCCTCTATGCACCTTCCTTCTCCCTAGTTGTAGGATTTTTCTTTCTCTTTTGTGTCTCTTGATGCAGTTTCTACTGATCATGCTCATTTCTGTTTGTCTCATATTGTAAAGAAGATCTAAGGTTCATCCTGGCTTTCAGCTTTCTTCATTTCTTCTTCTCCCTCACCCTTCCCCCCCTTTTCACAG
Source organism: Monodelphis domestica (assembly GCF_027887165.1). Lineage (NCBI taxonomy): Eukaryota > Metazoa > Chordata > Mammalia > Didelphimorphia > Didelphidae > Monodelphis > Monodelphis domestica. The sequence goes on from NC_077228.1 coordinate 20,274,075, forward strand.
TTGACTCATTTCTTTTAGATGTGACTTCTACCCTGTCTCATTTCTCCATCCTTACTGCAATTTCAGGGCACTGAGAGTCATATATATTGTTCAGAGAGAAAAAGAGAAGGAATAGCAGATTTATGTCTGGCAGGAATAGTCTGAGTTTCCCAACTGCTGGTGGAATTTAGGATTAATTGTCTGAGGATCAAAGGATTCATTAATGAGTTATGGACTAAATGGGATTCTAGATTTAAAGTTGAAAGAACCTTAAAGGCCCTTGAGTCCAACCTACACATTTTGATAGATGAGGATACTGAGCTCTGGAGAGGGTGACTTGGCCAAAGTGCTATAGCTAGTATTTGATTCAAGCCAAGGTCTTCTTGACTTCAAGTATAGAAACAGCAAGATAGGATACTTAGGTTCAAATCCTGGCTCTGATAGCAACTACTTTGGATGTCATTAGACAAGTCCCACAAATTTCCTGGTCCTAACTTTTCTCATCTAAAAAGTACAGATCATGAATATTTTGGTTTTAAGATTCATTTCAGCTATAATATTAATAACATAATTAGTAGTAATATAAGCATCTGTTTTGCACAGAGTACTGGTGGAGAAGATACAAAGTTTATACCAGACAGATTCTGGGCCCTCAAGAAACTTATAGTCTAGTAGAAACAAGAGACACATACATGGACAACTACACCACACATGAAAGTCCAGGATGGACTGTCATTTCTCCTATGCAGATGACCCTCATTCTTCTCCAAACATCCAGCAAAATATATGAAGTACACATGCAGTGACACAGAAGTGACTAAATAATGGCTGATCCCATGTTAACTTCAACCTATCCCAAAGAGTTCCTTATCTCTACCTCTCTTTTCTTAGCTTCCTCATTTCATCCAAAGGTACCACCATCTTTCCTGTCACCTTAGTTCAAAGGATCACAGTCTGCCCTGATGTCTCTGTCTTTGTATTCTGAAGCAGAAAGAATGATAGTGCTTAGTTGACCAATCATTGTGTAGGTCATAGAGAGGATATCCTGTTCAGTTGTGGACTGTAGATGAAGGATGAAGTCTTTCATTCAGAGATTTTGTGATTCTATGACTTGGTACTTTCTGAATTATCTAGCAATCAATTCAGCATTGTGTGTGTGCGTGCATGTGTGTGTGTGTGTGTGTGTGTGTGTGTGTGTGTGTGTTCTTGCACCACTCCAGGGAAAGCAAGCCTTGTCTTCTATATACCTAAGAGAATGAGGACCCCTGGTGGGGATCACCCTGGTCTATATCCCACATGTCTATTTGTTTTTCAAGGGCATGTAGATACTGAGAGGAGGGTTGGAGCTGGCCAGGTTTCTAGGGGCAGCAGCCACTGATCAGAACTGCCCTCAGGCTAGTCTGGTTAGATGCATGTCTGAGTGGGTGGTTCTGAAGCCTCACCTGTGTCTAACATAAACGAGAGCTAGTGGGGATGCATCTAGCCCCTCACAATATTATTACTGTTACTATGCAACAGGATACTTCTCAAATCAGGAGTATAAATACAATCAAAGTGTTTTCTGTTCACTTTAGAACCCTAGCAACCTGCTCTAGGCATTCTAACTTGGAGGAAAATCGCATAATAACTAAGCTCTAATTAGCTTCCTCCACACTGAAACTATCTTCACCTGTCACCATTTCACCATCAGGAGAGAGAAACAATCCACAGGCATCTGGACAAGGAAGAAAATTGTTTTAAGTGTGGTCTTTGCTACTGAGTATTATTCCAGGCTGTGATGGCCATATTGCCAGCAATAGAAAGGTGTCTTTCAGGAAGTGGGTATCAGCTCTGGGCCATGGACAGGGAGAGGGCAAATATGCAAACATGCATATGTTGTATTTGTATAAATAAATATATGTGTGTGTGTGTGTGTGTATAGAGAGAGAGAGAGAAAGAGAGAGAGAGAGAAAGAGAGAGAGAGGGAGGGAGGGAGAAGGAGAGAGAGAGAGAGAGAGAGAGAGAGAGAGAGAGAGAGAGAGAGAGAGAGAGAGAGAGAGAGAGAGAGAGAGAGAGAGAGAGAGAGAGAGAGAGAGAGAGAGAGAGAGAGAGAGATCAAGGCTAAATGCCATGGTGTGAATAACTGGGAAACCAGTACAAGACACCAATGAAGGTCAAAGTAAGAGCAGATGAAATAGGCAGCAGCATTCAGAAGGCTGGCATAGGGGATGCTTTTCACCATGACTTTTAAGAAATTCATACATTCTTAATGTCAGTAAATTTTGCTTTCCAGGTTGCATAGAGATTTATTTTCTGAAAAGTCAAACTTCTTGTTGTAGCATCAGAGGTGCATCAGCTAAGAACCTTTGAGGTCAGCTAGTTCAAACCCTTCATTTTAATGATGAGCAAAATAAGGCCCATATGGGTGAAATGACTTGTCCAAAGTCAGGAAGCTAATGAAAAGAAAAATCAGGATTCATTCTCAAGTCTTTGGATTAAATATTCATCATTTTAAAGCATGGGTTGGGGAAGAGAGCAAGAAAGAGACAAAGATAGGTAGTCAAGGGTAGAGAGAGGGGGTACAACATAGGAAAGGGGGAAGAGAGAGGATAAAAGAAAGAAGAAAAAACAAGAGACAAAAAGAAAACAAGAGAAACAGGAGGGGTGGGAAGAACAAATTTAGAAAGTACTTACTAGGTGCCAGGCATTGTGCCAAGTGCCAAGGATACAAATTCAAACAAGAAAGATACTCCTTCCCTTTAATAGGAGCTTTTGTTCTAAATTGGGGTGGATGAAGAGAGTAAAAATAGGGAGCTATGAAGTTGGTAGAAAGGTACACATCAAGAGTGGTGGCTTGGAGATGGCTCATGAGTGACTTGAAGGCCTTAATACAAGCAAGATAAGAAAAAAAAAACTGACCAGTTATCACCCACGATGGTTCCAGAGAAGCAGAGTCCAAGGTTTCAGTGCAGAGGATATAGAGATAATATGAGTGGATATTACAAGTCTAGTCAAATCCACAAGCATTGATTATTGCATTTGCTATATTCCAGGCACTGTGCTAAGTGCTAAGGATAGAAAGGGGAAAAAGACAGCCCTTTCTTTGAAGAAGCTCACAGTCTTGTGGGAGAGACAATATGTCAACAAGTAGACAAAAACAAGATATGTATAGGATAAATAGGAGATAATCAAAAGGGGGGAAGGCACTAACATTAGTGGGGATTAGGAGAGACTTTCTGAAGAAAGTGAGGTTTTTAGCTGAGGCTTAGAGAGCCAGGGAAGCCTGGAGATATGTGGATTTTTGACACCATCTAACACACTTGTAATCTCTAAGACTGAATAAGTTCCTATTCTCTCAGCCTTTCATTGGTCAATGGTAAAATAAGCTAGTACTGGCTGCAATACTTCCTGTATCCAGTTGTTTCAAGGATCAAATGAGCTCTTGGGTGTGAAATGCTTTGCAAATATTACAGCAGTACTATAGAGATGTCTGCAATATTATATCAGTTCAAAACTGTAGAGAGATAGTAAAAGACAGGAAGGAGCATGAGAATGATTCTGTTAAGTCTTCATCTTAAGAAAACTCAGAGAGGGGAAATGGAATTCATTGGGGGAGGGGATGGTAAAAGGAAAGGAAGGTTAGGGAAAAATTGCATTACATATTCAGTGTGGGCAAATAGACACTTATGCAAAAGGGATAAGGAGGTGATGGGGAGTGACTGACAAGTCAACTTTATTCTTTCTCTCTCTCTCTCTCTCTCTCTCTCTCTCTCTCTCTCTCTCTCTCTCTCTCACACACACACACACACACATGCACACACACACACAAACTGGGGTTGAGTACAGAAATACATTTTGCTCAATAGGGAAGTAGGAGGTGAAAGGGGAATTTGAAGAGGGGAAGATAAAGAATGAGAGTAATCTTAAGGAAAACAGCCTTTAGCTAAATATTTACAAAAATATTTCTAACTCATTCTGGGGTGACAAAGAAAAGATGGCTTCCATAAATTAGAGAACAGTTGAACAAATTATGGCATGTTAAGATCATGGAATACTAATTTGCTATAAGAAATTATGAACAGTATGGTTTCAGAGAAATCTGGGAAGACTACTTATATGCTATGATGTAAAATGAAATCAACAGAACCAGAAGAATTATTTATAACAACAATTTTGGAAAGAACTTCTAAAGAATTAGAAACTCTGATCAATGTAACAACTAACCACAATTCCAGAGCATTAATAATAAAACATACTATTTATCTTCTGCTAGAGAAGTGAAGGGGGTTATTGAGTTGAGAGTACAGAATGGGGAATATAACTTTTGAACATGACCAATGAAGAATTTTATTTATGCTTGATTAAAACTATTTGTAACAGAGCTTTATTTTTCTTTCATTCTCATTCAGGAGGGTAGAGTGGGGTGAGATGGGAGAGAGATAAAGCAAAATAGATTTTTGCAGATTAAAAAATTATATAATTAAAAAGCCAGAAAGGGACAATTTTAAAACTCTGGATAGGTTTAGTTTTCAAAACTTGTCAAAGGGTCTCAGATAATCTTCATGGCACCAGCAGAAACTGGAACTTGGGCCTTAAACAGATACCTTGAAGGTAGAATTTCCCTTCATGTCCTAGAGGACATGGAGTACTCTTGTAGTGCAGGGAGACCCAGCCTGTATTTGAAGGGTATTCTACTTTCTGAAGTCTCCTCACCCATGACATTATATGCCCATACCCCCAACCTTTATGTGTTGTCTTCTCCCATTAGAATCTCAATTTCTGGATGGCAGAGTCAAGATGGTGGCGTAGAGGTTCATATAGAGGCATAGAAAATTCAGACCTCTGAAAACCCTTCCTAACCAATTAAAAACAAAATGCTCCTAGGGAACTGAAAACCAAATCTAACAACAGGACAGAGCTAAGGAACCCTCCTGCTGGACTCAACTTAAAAGGTACACCCCAAAAGCCTGAATTCAAGAACAGTCTGGTTTAAGGGGAAGGAAGAAGGAAGGTCCCAGGACCCCTCCCCCACCCATGGTACTAAGCCTCCTGCAGAGGCTAGAATCTCTGGACTGGCAAGGGCGCTAGTCTGGAGGGAGTACCTTGGAGCTAAAGCTGTGTCAGGTCAGGGTGTAGAACATAGGTGGTGAGGAAGCAGCTGGAGAAGGATCACAGAGCAGGTAGCCTGGTCGCAGCTGAGACACTCCATATTGCCCCCACCCTTCCCAAGGTTTTGGTCTCATGGCACATTTAGCTCTGCAAGTTCAACTCTGCTGGGTTTAATCTCATCCAGGCTTCAGAGTGCAGGGAAGCTCAAGTTCCAACCCCCTCCTTCCCCACAGACTGCTCAGTGCCTTGCTAAGCTCCAAGGGTGAAGGCTGACAGAAAAGCCCAAATCCACAGATCCAGCACACAATGAGAAGAGCAGGAGTACAGGCAATTATAGGATAAAAAGAAGGGGGAAATATGAGCAAACAACAGAAGAAGAAAAAAAGAAATTACAATCAACAGTTTTTATCCAGGCAATAAACGAAGAGTAAATGCAACAGAGGAGAATCAAAGAACATCAAATAAAACCTCGGAAACTCCAGTGAATTGGACATAGGTTTTGGAAGAACTCAAAATACAATTCAAAACACAATTAAGAGAGGCTGAATACAAATGGGAAAAGAACTTAAAAAGCAAGATAAGTCATCTGGAAACAGAGACACTTGAACTAAAATGAGAAAATAGTGTCTTGAAAGCCAAAATTAATCAGCTTGAAAATGAGACAAAGGAGATGAAAGATGACTTCCAAAGAAAATCAGACCAGAAGGAGAAGGCTGACCAAAAAGCCAAGGATGAAATTCAGTTTTTAAAAACCAGAATATAACAATTAGAAGCCAACAGCCTCACAAGGCAGCAGGAAACTATTAAATAAAAAAAAGCAAAAACTTTGAGGAAAATATGAAACACCTCCTTCACAAAACAGAAGATCTAGAAAATCATTCCAGGAGAGACAACTCAAGAATCATTGGTCTAGCAGAAGATCATGACAAAAGAAAAAGCCTGGATGTCATCCTATAGGAAATTATCCATGAAAACTGCACAGATATTCCAAAAAAAGAGAAAAAAGAGGAGATTGAAAGAATACACAGAATACCTCCTATTCTTAATACCCAACTGACAACACCCAGGAATGTTATAGCCAAATTCAAGACCTACCAGACGAAGGAAAAAAATATTACAAGCTGCTAAGAAGTCATTCATATTCCATGGAACTGCAGTGAGAATAATACAGGATCTGGCTGCATCTACATTGAAGGACCAAAAGGCATGGGATATGATATTCTGGAAAGCAAGGAACTAGGTCTACAAGCAAGAATCAATTACCCAGAAAAATTGACTCTATTCTTAGAGGGGAAAATATGGTCATTTAATAAAATAGAAGAATTCCAAGCATTTGTAAAGAAAAGACCAGACCAAAACAGAAAATTTGATGCCCAAACACAGAACTTAAGAGAATCATCAAAAGGAAAATGGCTTTGCAAAGAACTTTGAACCTAATACAGTGTGGCCAAACTTCACAGATATTTCAATAAACATCTGGGGTATATTTTCCTTTCTGCAATAATACTTTTTTGATGGAAAAGAATTAACCTGTATTGTGTTGTCTACCTGTTCTGGTAGACTGGCTAATACAAGGACTCTAGTCAAGGTTTACTTCTTTAAGGTAACTTTGTGGACATGACAAGTCCTTTGGAGATCTTTGACAATTAAAATAACCAACATTTCCATTAACAAACTGTGGGTACACATTTATAAATTTGGACCCAACCTATTTTGCATTGAGTAGAAGCTTACATTCTGAGTTATTAGTAGAGTTTGGCAAATTACTAGTGGTTTTTTATCACCTTAGTGACTGTTCAGTTGACAGGCAACACATCAAGCCTTTAAAATGATTATCAATCAACATTTATTGATATGTTACTTCTGTATACTACTGTACTATTACAATCTTCTTTGAAGAAAGAGCTATTTATGTTATTTACAAACATCTTCAAAGATTATAAAATAAAGTTCCTCTTCATAGAAGCCAATACCTTTAAAAAAAGAATCTCAATTTCTGGAAGGAGTAAACTTTCTTATTTACTTATTTCCCCAGCACCTGACACATATTATTTCATAATTGTTATTATTATACATGTGTACATGTATACACAGACAGAATACAGTACATATATATGCAGAGACACAATACCAATGCAGACATGTGCTTATATGCACATACCTTACACATGCATATACACATAAATAAATGTAGGTATACATACACACACCTAAATACACACATCCTAGAGAGGTGGAATAGTTGAATTATAGTGTTGACTTTCCCATTGATTGTGTGTAATTGGAAAATCTTGAATCCTTGGACTCCATCTCCCAGAATTCTTTTCTTTTCCCAAGAATCCTCTTCCCTTCATGGTTGCCAAATATGTAATTAATATTAAAAAGCAATATCCAAAATACTCCAAGTATTATATTTAATAAGATTTATTAATAATAACTTGAAGCAAAAAGGAAAACAAAAGGCTAGAGAAACAGAGAGCGCTCACAAGCTCACAGAGCCCAGCCACACAAGTGGGAAAAAGAGAGTGAAGGAGGAGCTACACACAGTTTGAAAACAATAACACAAGAATGCTAACATGAACAAATGGAAAAGGACTCTTGGGACAAGAAAAGAATTCTGGGAGATAGAGTCCAAGGGTTCAAGAATTTCCAATTACCCAAATGGCAGGTGAGTAACATTGGACAAGCCATTTTATCTCTAGGCTTCAAAATGAGGGAGCTGGGATACATAGTTTCTAAGACTCTTTTTCAGCAGCCTACATCCTTAGATGCTTCTAGTTTTGACTATCTATATTCTAAGGTCTCTCTCAGCTGTGCTTGGGAAGATTGAGGAAAGGTTGAAACCTTCATTCCAAACCTTGCTCTCCCTGCTTGAAAACTGCACCTGCCAATCTTGACCACCAACTCTTTTTTTCTAGATATACCAGCAATTTGCCTAGGCATGCATAGTACTGAACACCATAGTTGTGGTCATCTCCAAACTGCTGTGGTTCATTTCTCACTATTCATTATCATGGCCTTCAATAGAGTATTTAATTCTTGTTTATACTCAGGCTGTCTTCATCATCCTTCAGGCATGCAGACTTTTTTCAAAATTGAGTCTTTTGAAAAACTATCATTTGTGGTCATACATTGGACCCAGCCATTCTGGAGAATGTAGTTTTTAAGATGACATGTGTGTTATATAAAGATCTTATGAAAATCTAAATTACCAGAGAAATATTATTTTTATTCTTAATTTTGTTATTCCCATTTTTACATTTTTCCATGTTAGAAGGTAAGGTAGAAATAGGATTAAAAAGGTCCTAGAGGATTACAGGTAGAATTGCTTTGCCTAGGAAGACTTGTAATGTTTGACAGAATGATACTTGCCTTTTCCAGGTTAGTTGATGCCATGAAAAGGGAAAAAATAAATAGCACCCTTTCAATTGAGAATGACATGCAAGCAAAGAAGAGAAACAAGATAGAATGTACTGTGTGTGCCTCCAATCTCTTTTCATTTAGGCACTGGGGTTAACATGAATGTGTTCCTCCAAACACTACCACTCAGCACTACTTGAGTTTTATGAAAACATATGCTCCAAGAAGAGGGAATGCAGTTTTGTAAATTGAATTAGGCAAGCAGCCTTATAGCTGAATCTCAGCACTGGTGAAGAATTTATTATCAACTGCATAGCTCTTTGGCCAACCATGTGATGTAGTAGAAAGAAGGCTGGCCAGAGTCAGGAGATGAGGGTTCTGATCAAAGTAGTGCAATCACAATAAGAGGGAAGTTAGAGTCAAAAGATGTAGTTTTAAATCTCAGTTCATCTCCTGCCTAGGTAGGTTGATTTGGGAAAATTGTTTCCCCTCTATGAACTTATCAGTTTGCAAAATGAGGGAGTTGGAAAAGATTACATCTATGGTCTCTTCTGATCCTATCATAATCCATAAATGTACTAGATATGTCAAGTGGGGCGAGTCTTTTCCCCTTTCTTGGCCTCTGATTCCTCATATGTCAGATAAGAGGTTGGTTAAGATGATTTCCAAGGTCTCTTCTACCTCTTAATTCTATGGATCTTAATATGTCTTTGAGACCATTTCATCATATGTTAAATAGGGATAACAACCTAATAGAATTGTTCTGAGGAATTTGCTTTATAAGTCCTAAAGAGTTTTAGAAATGCAATTTAGAATGTATTTCTTGGAGAAAGTGGAGGAGAGGAGGAGGAAGAGGATTGTGAGAGAGCAACAGAAGGGAAGTACAGGAGAAGGAAAAAAAAGAAAGAAAATAAAGGGAAAAGAGGAAGAGAAGGAAACAATAATTGGAACTCTACTGACTCTTAGCAATTCCAAAGCACAATAGCTGGGCTAGATGTCTATTTATTAAATTAAGCAATATTTAATGGGCACATCCTCAGAGTTTAAATGCAGTGCAGCTTAACTGCATTTTAAAATGAAAGTCCACTTTTCATTATTAACTCAAGTGAACACACCATCATTCGACTTTTCTAATACTGGTCAAGTGAGGCTATACTTGAATTAATAAGAGTAGCATATAAATTTAAGACTGGGTAGAGAAGGCATATCTTCTCTAGAGTGGAGGGAATTAAAAGATAGGAATCTAAGTATTTCATCACCACACAGCTGTGGCTTAAGGGTGTGTCTATATCCTTGCACAAAATAGGAAGGTCCATGTTATGGTTAATTATTTCCTCCTAAATTCTATTAAAGGAGAAAGCAAAAGAAACAGACAAACAAATAAACAAAAAAAAAAATACAACTCATAAGCTGGCCAGGGACTTTTAGCTGCTCCTACAATAGCAACCTGAAATCTTAAGTCCTGACTAAAGGAGGGAGGTGAGCTATCCATGGTGCTGAGGGAATGGGCGGGGAATCAATTAAAAGGGTCCTTTTGGAGGCTCCCACTCTGGAGGTAATTCCTGCTGGGAGATCTGTATTTTCACAAAAGGAGGACAGCTCTCCTCCCCTGAACCTCCCCCATCCCTTTAACCCATTGGCACAGGGAGTTGGAGTTTTCCGGGATGAAGTCCATTACTGGCAATGGGTAAGCCTCAGGTGATTAATGGCCCCAGTTATGGGCCTGTTACCAATGGAGAGCTCAATCCATCTCACTTCGTGGAAGCTGTGCACACCATTTATTGTCTGTGGTGAGGATGTGTTCTTTGGCAATTAGGAAAATGCTTTTTTTTTATCCTGAACATAAGTGGCAATTTCTCCATTAGCCATCCTTCCCCAACCCCTCTACACCCCCCCCATCCCTGATCCAAAAGAGAAGAAACCTGGGAGAAACTGAAAGAAGAAAAAAAATGAGAGATTTCCTTTCTCATGCTAAGCCTGCCATGTCAATTTTGTGATCTAAAAATAAGTTAGAGCCAGATGAATTCTTTCCCTAGCTTTCCATTGAAGAGTGAACATCTGGGCCCCAGGGAATGTACATGTAATGGGGGGGAAACAAATTCTCTGGACTCAGAGTCATAGGATCATAAGACTTAGAGCTGGAAGGGACCTTAGACATCAGAGGATCATAGATTTAGTGCTATTTAGAGCTAGAAGGGACCTTAGAGACCATGTCTAAACCTCTCATTTTACACATGAGGAAATGGATGCCCAGAGAAATTAAATGACTTGCTCACACTTCAGATACTTGATATAACCCGGGTAAAAGTTTCATTCAGATTCATAATTAATATTCAATATTTTCTATTGTACTCCCTCATTAGTCCAGAATCTTTATTTGAGAAACAAGGAAGATCAGGAAGTCCTGTATCTTCCTATTCCAAGATAAGAGACTTAATAAGAACTGAATTTCTAGTCAGGAGGCATGAATTCTGAGCTTTGCTCTTCTAACTCAGGGACAATAAGATATTGGGAAAAGGGCAGGATGGCATGGTGAACAGAGCATTGAACTTAGAGACAGGAGACATGGGTTTGCATCTTAATTCTTACACTTATTAACCATTTAATCTTCATTTTCTTTTTTTCTTTTCTTTTCTTTTTAAACACTATTTTATTTGGTCATTTCTAAACATTATTCATTGGAAACAAAAATCATTTTCTTTTCCTCCTCCCCCCCCTTCCCACCACCTCTCCCATAGCCCATGCATGATTTCACTGGGTATCACTAATCTTCATTTTCTTGAGGCTCAATTTCCTATCTGGTGAATAAATGAAATATTTATAACAATTGGACCTTAAGGAAACAGTATGACCTAGCTGAGTCTCAAGTTTCCTCATCTATAAAATGGGGATATCATTTCTTGTTCTAGATATCTCCCAAGATTAAAGAGGTTGTTTCCCTCAGTATGGGCTAGAGTGAATAAAGTATTGAATTTGGAGTCAGGAAATACTGAGTTTTATTCCTGCCTCTGACCCTTAAAAGCTCCTTGACCCTGAGCAAGGCAATGTCCCACTCTGAGTTCAAGTGAAAGAAGAAAGCCTAGTAAAATAGAATGGGTTCTGCATTTCAAATCTGGAAGTTCTACATTGAAATCCTACCTCTCATTTCTGCTAGCTCTACCACCCCATGCCAGTCATTAAAATTTCCATACTTCTGGTAATTCCTTAGGATTTAAGCAATAGGTCAGAGATGGGGTGTAGGCTACATTTATGGAAGCAGTTTCCCTATGAAGAATTCTCTCTGCTAATGCAATCCTAGATCACCACCACCGCCACCACATAGGCACATACATACATTTGCATCTCAGTCTGTTACCAAGGGAGAGTTCAACCTATCTCACTTCATTGAAGCCACACATTCCATTTGTTACTTCACCAAGGTTTTTTTAAGAGGTAAATATTTGCTCCTCCCCCTCCAAAGAGAATTGGCAATCTCTCCATTGGCCAGCTCTCAAATTACAGATAGAAGACTTTGGTTTGGATCTGAGCCAGGGAGACCATTTTGTAAATCTTTAAGCACGATAGAAATGTAAGCTATATTAATTTTCAAATGAGCTATTGTATTTAAGTTGACTTGTAAATATTGACTCAGTACACTAAGTCGGGTCACACAGGGGCAGCCAGGAATTACTGATGGCTGCTCCCTGTGCCCCATTATAAGGGATGACAAAAAAATGAAAGGAAGACTCTCAGCAGATGGATTCTATCCCTCCCTGGTTTATGGAACAATGTTGAGCAGAGGCATATAGGAGCAACCAACCAGTTAACAAACATTTATTAAATGCCTACTGTGTGCCAGGCACTGTACTAAGTATAGGATAGATAGGCAGGAATTAGCAGATTGCATTATTCTTGCATTTCCCCACATTAATGACACCATGAGACTATCAAGGTACAGAGCTATTGTTTTAAAAGCACTTTCAAATTAGAAGCTCTATAGGGTTAGGGTTAGACTGGAGATTTCATTGGTTGGCAGAATTCCTAGGAGAGGGAAATAATAATAATAATAATAATAATAATAATAATAATAATAATAATAATAGCTAATATTTATATTATATTCACTGTGTGTTAGGCACTGTGCTAAGAGCTTTGAAGATTCTCTCTGATTCTCACAATAAGCCTAGGAGGTTGGTGATGTTATTATCCCCATTTTACATATGAGGAAACTGAGGCAAACATCAGTTAAGAGCTTTGCCCCAGGTGACCAAACTAATAAGTGTCTGACTCTAGATTTGGATTCTAGGCTTCGGGACTCCAGGTTTAGAATTCTCCCCACTGTCCCACTTAGTTGCCTCTGTTATTATCTCTTTTATAACTTAACAATCTCAGGGAGCTGCCTAAGAGGTTAAGTGACTTGTCATATAGCTAATAGGTATCCCAGTGAGGAAATGAACTCAGGTCTTCCTAACACCAAATCCAAAGTTCTATTCACTGTTCTACCTAGCCTCAAATACTTACTTTATGTGTGACCCTGGCAAAGTCATTTAATTTTTAGCTGCTTCATTTTCCTCCGCTATTAATTGGGGATAATAATATCATCTGCTTCCTAAGGTTATTATGAGAAGAAAATAAAATATTTGTAAAATGGTCTGTAAGCCATAAAGCACCATACAAATACTATTGTTATTTATACTCCGTGTAAGTGGTTCTATGTATATAGCACTGAACTTGGAATCAGGAAGATGAGTTCAATTCCCAAATCTAATGATTATTAGCTGTATAACCCTTAGCAAATCACTTATCTTCAATATCTCTTCAGATAACTTTCAAACACTGGAGAAATTATGTGGAAAGAGAGGTGGGAGGGAGATAAGAGAGAAAGAGAGACAGACAGAAAGAGAAAAAGGAAGGAAGAAAGAGAGAAAGGAAGGAAGGAAGGAAGGAAGGAAGGAAGGAAGGAAGAAGAAAGAAAGAAAGAAAGAAAGAAAGAAAGAAAGAAAGAAAGAAAGAAAGAAAGAAAGAAAGAAAGAAAGAAAGAAAGAAAGAAAGAAAGAAAGAAAGAAAGAAAGAAAGAAAGAAAGAAAGAAAGAAAGAAAGAAAAGAAAAGAAAGGAAGGAAGGAAGGAAGGAAGGAAGGAAGGAAGGAAGGAAGGAAGGGAGGGAGGGAGGGAGGAGAGGAAGGAAGGAAGGAAGGAAGGAAGGAAGGAAGGAAGGAAGGAAGGAAGGAAGGAAGGAAGGAAGGAAGGAAGGAAAAAGAAAAGAAAAGGGACTATTTTATATCTTAGACAAATTAGTAAAGTTGAGCTTTGGCCCAGGACACTGACATTTGAGTGGAAGTAGCAGCCTGCTTCCTCTCCATGGTGACCAGTGTTTCTGTCCCACAATTAATTGCCATACAGAAGCAGCACAGGGCAGAGCCATCTTTGGCTGCCACCTCCAAACACCTCTCTCCCAGGACTTTGCCCACTCTGTGTTGCAGATGAGACTAGAACTCTCAGAGGTATGGCCACCACTCTTGGCAATTCTACAACTACAGCAAAATCATCTTCTATATCTCTTTAGTCCCCCTAATAGAATTCGCCCTCGGACACAGTTTGGCTAGTTTCTGTTCTGGTAATAAAATTCTATGTTCTAGATTTCTTTAGTATTTTGTTCTAAAATTTTCTGTTCTAAGGCCCCTTTCCTGACTAACATTCTTTGCTCTAAGGCCCCATTGAAATCTGAAATTTTATGTTCTACATTTCAACCATTGTATTCTCCTCAGGAAGATGAAGCTGTCCCATTTCTCTCTCTTACTAACCAATGGGCTGCTTTCTGCTTCCAGCCTGGAGTGCTCTGATCCCTGAGGCACATTGGAAAGGATTCACAGTTTTCACAGCAGGAAATGATGGTACTGGCCTCTGTAACTGGCTTATTGAGAACACCAACTCCAGGACTACATTCACACACATGCCCTCCAGCCCAGCCAAGCTGTTCATGCCCGACAATTAGGAGGATGGAACCATCCATCTTGGAGTTGGAAGCAATGCCAAATAGCTGGTTTCAGCCTTTGACTGCAGGCTGGCATGTTTAGTAATATACAAGTATTGAGACTCATTATATTTCTGAGCTGAAAAGCAATCTTACAATAGTCTACATCAGCATGACATTATTTTTATCTCCGATGCCTAGAACATGGTAGATGCTTAATAAATATGAATTCAATGGAACTTGCTCTAGACTCATGTTTGTACAAGTGATGGTGGAGAGGTCAGGGAAGGTTCCATGAGGGAGGTGGCTTTTTATCTAAGATTGAAAGGATGGTTGAAGAAGTCAATAGGCTTAGATTGGGGAGGTCAAAGAAGGTATTTGAGTTTTGGGGTACAAGATAGGTTCAATCAAGGAATTAGAAAAGTAGAAGGCAGATGTAGAGTCCTGTGAGAAGGCTAGTGTTTCTAGAACATTGGTTACTTTGGTGGTGGTGGTGGTGGAGATATCTATTAGGCTGAATTGGCATGGGCAACCCAATGGGCATCGTCTGATAAAAGAGGAGAAACATAGGAATTGTACATGGGAATCTTCTTTATGTTTTATATCTCAAGTCTCAATTTTCTAAGTGAATGACTAGACCCACTCCCTGGGATCCTGGGAGCAGGGCAAAGAGATTCTATGTGATTCAGATTCTATACAAAGTTGGACATTCATGCAAAAAGCCACAGTGAAGTTTCTGTTTATTGATATTATCACAAAATTAAAACATAAAGTCAGTTTAAAGTCTGATTGCATGCTGCATCATGGTAGAGACTTTGACTTTATTCTAAGCCTAAAATTTGGTTCCTTTAACTTTAACTTTGCTGCCAAACTTCCTCTAACACCCTGAATTGTGCTTTTGGAAGGAATTTCAGCATACCATCAAGAAATCTCATAATATGAAGAGACTTTAGCAGCTGTTGAACCCAATATTAACGCATGCCCAGATACATAGTACTGTGCATGCCCAGGAAATGTTCATCTTGACTTTGCTTTAAAGACTTCCTCTGACAGGGAACTCACTACCTCCCAATCTTCTATTGGTCAACTCTAAACATAAGGTGTTTTTTTTCCCCTGACATCAAGTCTGAAGTGGCACCTTTCTCTACTTCATCATTACTCTGGTGATTCTATCTGGGGCTCAAGCAGGAGTATTCCCAATGTAGGAAAGATAGAGGGAGAAGGCTTGCAAAAGTCAGAGGCTTGGCTTTGCCATCCAAGGTTGGCTCATGCCTGGAACACAAAAGGAACAGTTTACAGAGTGTCAGGAAACTATTTAAGAAGACAAATAGAGTTCTTTGGGGGGAAGTTGTTCCTGTCTCTTGAGGAGCTGGGAGAGAGTACTTCCTGCCCAGGAGAAACAACGGACTTTCTGTTGGAAGCCATTGACCCTGAACTTGAGACTTCTTCCATCATCTATCTGGTCTCCAATATAGAGACTTATCCACCTGGGTTTCATCTGTTCTCACTGAATTTGTTCCTGAGTTTCAGTTGCCTACGTTATATCATATTTATTAAGAAGAAGCCAACCTGAGCCAAGAAGATCTGTCTGTCAGCAAGTAAAGCTGCAGCCATTTGGCTGGATCCTTTAGGGTCACTTTGCCATTCATCTTCACCCCATCAAACCAACCTGAACTATAATTCATCTACCAACAATATTTTGGGGGGCCATAGGGAAAAAGTCATAGTAGAAGTAAGTAGTAGCAAGACAAGAAGAAAAGATCTGTGAGGATCTCTTAGATTGGTGGGAGGAGAACTAGAGAAATAGTTTTTAGGGAAACATCCCTTGGCCCTCCTTCCTTTCCCTGTGGTGAAATAGTCAAAAATACCTTTCTTATAAAGAAAATAGCAGTCAGATTGTGGTGCATCAGTGAATTAGGTCTGAGACTGATCAGACCAGGCCTACAACCTGATACAGGCAGAATAGAGCGCTTGATCAACTACCATCAATCCTGATCAAGTAATCTACTCATTTCACAACTTTTTAGGAAATGTTAGCAGACACATATTAGGTCCCCCCATTTCTCTTCTTTTCTAGATTAACTGCCTCCTAACTTCTTCTTTCAAGCAGTCTGAAGTTCTTGTACACCTTCAAGTCTCTTATTTCATGAATCTAGGACAGCACTGGTGAAAGTCAAATTCAAGCTATCCATGAGTCCTCACCCCAACATTACCTGGGAGACCTGAGGAAGGAAGTGCTTGTTTTGGGCAGCTGGACAGAGGGGTGGGGCATGCCAAAATATCCTCACATGCTGAAAAGAGGGGAAAATGATCAGCTTCCCCATGTTGGGGGTGGCACGTGTACCAATACTTCACCAATGCTGTTCTAGGAGCTTAGGAACTAGATGTGGCACTCATAGGAAAAAAAATTTATTCAAAATAATTCATGAATGTAGCATGACAGAGATTAATAAAAAAGGGTCTGTGACCTCTGAGGGGAGAAAGGTCCCAAGCAAAATTTGAATTGTGTTTTAAAGGATGATTAGGAGCTAAGGAGGGTTTAGAGGGAGAGGCTGAGGGGACATTTGGAGCATAGGGAGCAGTATTGATAAAGGCATGATGGGAAGAAAAGAGGATGATCTGGTGAGGGAACAGGGATACTTCCTGTTTAGCTGTTAATTACAGTGTACATTTTTACTGCACTGTTGTGATCCTGAGCAAGTCTTTTAATCTTTCTGAGTTTTAATTGCCTTATTTGTAAAGTGGATATAATAATACATACACTGCCTCACTCACAGGCTTGTTACAGGAGAGGGCTTTGAAGATCATAGTGTTATGGAAACCTGCTGTTATTACTCTTATTGTAATGCTGATGCTCAGGATGGAAGCAGGGCAGTGTGGCTTATTGGAAAGAATGCTGCATTTGCAGGAATGATACATGGGCTCTAACCTTCCTCTTGCCACTTGTTTCCTCTTTGTTTTTCTCTAAGTCAGTGAACCTATTTAGCCCTTAGTTTCCCCATCTTTAAAATGAGAAGGTTGGACTAGATGGCCCCTAAAAGAGCCTTCCAGCCCTAAATCTATCCCCTGATCGTCTCTAAGAGCCCTTCAAAAATCCTCTGATAGCAGATAGCAAACAAGGGCAGGAGTGTTGGGCCATTACAGTACAGAGATTTAGGAGAAGAGGAAGGATTATTCTAAGGATTTCCTGACAGCCTGTCTCTCTCCTCCAGAACAGTCGATCTGGGACTCTCAGAGGCCAGGGGTTTGTGTTTGCCCCCCAAAGGAATCCATCTGGGTCCGTTGCCCCTAATTCTGGATTGCTGCAGGCATCACCTCTGGCTTCTTTGTGTTCATTCCCAGGGCACAGAGGGCCAGGGATGGTCCCCCCTCCTCAATCAAATCTCCTACACCTGCTCCCTCTCTGGCACAGGGAACCACACAGGCAGTCAGCTTCCTGGGGGGATGGCAAATACAATGAACAGTTGGAGCAGTCCTCTTTTCCCTTTCTTCTTGGCACATGGACTATTTGTTTGTTTGGGGGTAGTCAGAGACGTGACAGCTTTCTCTCACATGTTAGCACTCAATGTTACCACATTTCGTGACCCTCCAGCCAATAACATTACCTGCTTTGTGTATCACTGCCAGACAGGGAAGTGCTGATCACATGGGATGCCTCCATGGGAGATGAACCAAACCTGGGTGCTGGGAACTCAGCTTCCCTCACCACCACTGCCCCATCAGCTCCCATTATTGCGAATAACCCAAAAATCATTGGCAGATTGTGTTAACCTGGAGTTACCTAGCAACGCCATGGCTTAGAATAGTTTTTGTGCCCACAAAATAACAGAAGTGATTCTGGGAAAATATGAACTGATTCTAGGCACATAGTCACCAGATTGGGAGTAGGAATGATTGTTTTTCTCCAAACATTCAGATTTGACTCTATCATCTCCCTACTCAATAAACCCCAATGGTTCTCTTTTCTAGGAAGAATATCAAATCTTTTATTTCAAGCCCTTCAAAACCCCCTGGCTTTCTACCTTTTAGTTTTATTTAATCCTTCCCCTTCACACCAGCCTTTTTACAGGTTGTCATTTCCCATCTCCATGCCTTTGCACTAGTTGGCCATGTAACTGAAAGTCAATTCCTCTTCAATTCTGCCTCTCAGAATTTCTCACCACCTTCAATGCCGAGTTCAAGCTCCCCATAAGACCTTCCCTGATCCTCCTAATTACTAGTGCCACCTAGCCTAATTCCCCCTTCATCTGTTTTGAACATATATGTACTCTGCTTATCTAGCTTTTTAAGTTGTCCTGAAAGTAAAGGAATGCCTATTATCAGCAGGTCATCCTTGAGTCCTCAGAAACTCGCCAAGGTGAAAATATATGACAACTCAGTGTCAGGTCACTAGATGTTCAAGTACATAAAGCACAGGGGTTTGGAAGGTCAAAGTTTGAATCTGGCATCAGATACTCACCAATTGTGGCCAAGTCACTTAACCACCCTTTGCCTCAGTTTACTCACCTGGAAAATGGGAATAATGATAGCATTTACCTCACAGGGTTGCTGTGAGGATCAGGTGAGACAACAGAAAACACGCTTTACCAATCTTCATATGACAGAGAAATACTATTCCTCCTATGGGCATATGTTGTTATCACTCAATACAGTTAGATTCTTTGAAGGCAGGGTCTGCTTTAGCTGTGTTTTTGTTTCCCCAGTGATCCTGGGCACACTGTCTGGGCTTACTAAAGGCCTGTTGAAGGGGGGATTGATGCATTCTCAGCAGACCTGAACTTCTTGCTAGCTGTGTGACTGTGATCATGGCTGGCTTTCATTTGCCTTTGGTTTCTGCCACAGGATGATGGGGACCAGAATGCATTCATGGATGTCCTGCAGAGCTTGTTGAGGGGAGCAGGGAGGGGTGAAAGGGCTCTCTAAACTCTGAAGGGCCCTCAGTCTACTGAGTCTAGCATTCTCACTTTACAGGGGAGAAGACTGAGGAGCAAGGACAGGCAGTGATTTACCCAATGGCCAATGGGCAACATGGTGGAGACATGATTGAAGCCTCTTTCTACTTCCCCACAGGTGTTCCTTCTAAGGTTCCCCCTGTTCAAAGGTGCTGAGAACCCATTTAAAATGAAGTAAATAAAGACTTCCTAGCACTGCAAGAGGCAAACAGTGTACTACCCTGTGCCAAACCCAGGCTGGCGTCCTTGACTAGGACTGAAAATTCACAGAGCTGATCAGTGTGAAGCCTTCCTTTCTCCCACCATTGTCACATTTCCTATATGCTGCCTTAGGTAAACAACGTTACTTTGTGTTCAGTTAAATTTTCATTGTGCTCTTTGTTTCCCCTAACTTAGTCTGTAAGCTGCTTGAGGGCAGGGCCAGTTGTTTTTGTCTTTGTATTGTCCATACCTAAAGGCAGCTAGATGCCAGGTATGACAGGCCTAGAGAAAGAAGACCTCCTCCGGAGGTCAAATCTGGTATCAGACATTTACTTGCTGTGTGATCCTGGGCAAGTCACTTAATCCTGCTTGCCTCAGTTTCTTCATATGAAAATGAGTTGGAGAAGGAAATGGAAAAGCACTCTAGTAGCTTTGCCAAGAAAAGCTCAAATGGAGACATGAAGAGTGAGACACAATTAAAAGGACTGAACAAGAGGCAACTGGGTGGCTCAGTGGATTGAGAGCCAGGTCTAGAGATGGGAGGTTCTGGGTTCAAATGTGACCTCAGGCACTTCCCAGCAGTTTGACCCTGGACAAGTCACTTAACCATCATTGCCTAGCCCTTAGTGCCTTGGAACCAATACAAAGTATTGATTCCAAGATGGAAGGTAAGGTTTAGAAAAATGACCGAACAACAAAAATTCCCAGCACCTAGCACACAGTAGGTACTATATAACTGTTTGTTGAAGGGAATAAAGTTAGTGAAAATCGATATGAATTTGAACTGTCTGATAATAGAAAATATATTGTAACAAGATAGTGAGCTCTCAATTACTAGGAACATTCAAGCAGAGAATGATAATATTTTAATCATGATATTACAGAATTAATTTGAACTTTAGGAAGGGGGTGGGAGTAGGATTTGAACCTGAGATCTTTTAAGATGATTTGAACTCTTATGACCCATGTTGATAATTATCCATGAGTCCAGGGTGGCTTTATAACCAATGGAAAAGAAATCTAACAGTTTCTGGCTCCCAATCAGGGCTAAGTCCCATTCCCTAGGGTCACTGTAATTGCCACAGAGTCAGCAATTAATAAATACTTTCTTGACTGTCTGATGTCTTGGACTCTGGATCCAGTCTAGATCCAATAGAAAGCACTGGCTGGTATTTGAGATTCTGTATTTAAATCTTGAGTCTAATATTTACTACTCACATGAGCTTGATTAAATCACTTAATTTCCCAGGCCTCAGTTTCCTCATTTGCAAAATCTATGTAATGGATCATAGAATACCAAAGTTAAGAGGTACCTCACAGGGGATCTTGGCCAATCTACCCCATTTCAAAATACAGAGAAAAGCCCAGGACAGAATATGCCTTTTCAGAGTCCTGTAATGAGCCTTATGGACTCAGGCAAAACAAGAGATGTCTCCTCTGTATTTCTTCTAAAGGTGGCCACTATCTCTTCAGCCACTCAGGGAAATAATCATCGCCCTCTTTTCTCTGCTATTTCTGGCTGACCCTACTACTTTCTTCTTTGAGATGTAAAATACCAACCCTGGCAAAAATTCCAGTGCATGAGTATAGGGGAGACATGATGTTAGGCAGAAAAGAGACTATAGCACCATTGACTTCCTGTTCTATCTAATCATGTGTTCATTTCACATGGAAATCATGTCTTTGAAATGTCAGGTAGCAGCCCCCTCCCCTTCCTCTCAACCCCCAGCAGGGGTGCCCAGATGACTAATCATCCCTCTGGTTAGCACAGTAAAGGGAACTGTTTCACACCTTCAATTTCATCTTAATTATGTCGAATTCTATGCACATGTAGGCTGCCTTATGGCTATTGTCTTCCTGGATCCTTACCCCAGGGAGCCTCAGAAAAGTCCTATTCACAGTGAAGAAGCATCCCAGGTAAGGAGAAAGAGTTTTAATTGACTTGGGATAATAGGAAACTGGCTGAATCTAGAGTCAGGAGACCCAAGTTCCTTTTCTGACTGCAGCATATAGTCCAGGACTCCTCTTTGAGCCTCAGCTTTCTTCTTTGTAAAATGAAGGATCTAGATTAAAATTTTTCTGGTTCTTTGATGCTTTAACATTCCTTGTTCCTTTTAAAAGGCCATCTTCGCTTTGCTATTCACTGTTCTAAGCTTCCTCCCAGATCTGACATTCTGTTTCACATGCAATATTCTAGTCGTTCTTCTAGGTTTGGCATTCTCTCTTCTAAGATCCATTCTTAATACCTTTTGGGTTTGTATCCTTTTTATCTTTTAATATAGTCCTCCTGCCTCTTTACTGAAAAGGAGCCTTCATTATAAGAACATGGACTATTCCAGTTAGAAGGGATTTGTGAAAGAAAAAGAAAAACTTCAAGAAGTACTTCAGCAAAATTAACAAACACATCAACCAAGTCTAAATGTCTATGCAATGTTCCAGCTTTATAAAGGGAGGGAAATTCTTTTCATCTTTAACATTTTTTTTTAAATATATTTTATTTGATCATTTCCAAGCATTATTCGTTAAAGACATAGATCATTTTCTTTTCCTCCCCCCCACCCCCCATAGCCGACGCGTAAGTCCACTGGGCATTAGATGTTTTCTTGATTTGAACCCATTGCTTTGTTGATAGTATTTGCATTAGAGTGTTCATTTAAAGTCTATCCTCTGTCATGTCCCCTCAACCTCTGTATTCAGGCAGTTGCTTTTTCTCGGTGTTTCCACTCCCATAGTTTATCCTTTGCTTATGAATGGTGTTTTTTTTCTCCTGGATCCCTGAAAGTTGTTCAGGGACATTACACCGCCCCTAATGGAGAAGTCCATTACGTTCGATTATACCACAGTGTATTAGTCTCTGTGTACAATGTTCTCCTGGTTCTGCTCCTCTCGCTCTGCATCACTTCCTGGAGGTTGTTCCAGTCTCCATGGAACTTCTCCACTTTATTATTCCTTTGAGCACAATAGTATTCCATCACCAACATATACCACAGTTTGTTCAGCCATTCCCCAATTGATGGGCATCCCCTCGTTTTCCAGTTTTGGGCCACCACAAAGAGCGCAGCTATGAATATTTTTGTACAAGTCTTTGTGTCCATTATCTCTTTGGGGTACAGACCCAGCAGTGCTATGGCTGGGTCAAAGGGTAGATATTCTTTTGTCGCCCTTTGGGCATAGTTCCAAATTGCCCTCCAGAATGGTTGGATCAGTTCACAACTCCACCAGCAATGAATTAATGTCCCTACTTTGCCACATCCCCTCCAGCATTCATTACTTTCCTTTGCTGTTATGTTAGCCAATCTGCTAGGTGTGAGGTGATACCTCAGAGTTGTTTTGATTTGCATCTCTCTGATTATAAGAGATGTAGAACACTTCTTCATGTGCTTGTTAATAGTTTTGATTTCTTTATCTGAGAACTGCCTATCCATTTCCCTTGCCCATTTATCAATTGGAGAATGGCTTGATTTTTTGTACAATTGATTTAGCTCATTATAAATATGAGTAATTAAACCTTTGTCAGAGGTTTCTATGAAGATTTTTTCCCAATTTGTTGTTTCCCTTCTGATTTTAGTTATATTGGTTTTGTTTGTACAAAAGCTTTTTAGTTTGATGTAGTCAAAATTATTTATTTTACATTTTGTGATTCTTTCTATATCTTGCTTGGTTTTAAAGCCTTTCCCCTCCCAAAGGTCTGACATGTATACTATTCTGTGTTTACCCAATTTACTTATGGTTTCCTTCTTTATGTTTAAGTCACTCACCCATTTTGAATTTATCTTGGTGTAGGGTGTGAGGTGTTGATCTATTCCTAGTCTCTCCCACACTGTCTTCCAGTTTTCCCAGCAGTTTTTATCGAATAGTGGATTTTTGTCCCAAAAGCTGGGATCTTTGGGTTTATCGTATACTGTCTTGCTGAGGTCGTTTTCCCCCAGTCTATTCCACTGATCTTCCTTTCTGTTTCTTAGCCAGTACCAAATTGTTTTGATGACTGCTGCTTTGTAATATAGTTTTAGGTCAGGGACTGCAAGGCCCCCATCATATGTGTTTTTTTTCATTAATTCCCTGGATATCCTTGATCTTTTGTTCTTCCAAATGAACTTTGTTATGGTTTTTTCTAAATCAGTGAAGAAGTATTTTGGTAGTTCAATGGGTATGGCACTAAATAGATAAATAAGTTTGGGTAGGATGGTCATTTTTATTATATTGGCTCGTCCTATCCATGAGCAGTTAATGTTTTTCCAATTGTTCAAGTCTAGTTTTAGTTGTGTGGCGAGTGTTTTGTAGTTGTGTTCATATAGTTCCTGTGTTTGTCTTGGGAGATAGATTCCTAGGTATTTTATTTTGTCTAAGGTGATTTTGAATGGGATTTCTCTTTCTAGTTCTTGCTGCTGAGCTGTGTTGGAGATATATAGAAAAGCTGATGATTTATGTGGGTTTATTTTGTATCCTGCAACTTTGCTAAAGTTGTTGATTATTTCAATTAGCTTTTTGGTTGAATCTCTAGGATTCTTTAAGTAGACCATCATGTCATCCGCAAAGAGTGATAACTTGGTCTCCTCCTTGCCTATTCTGATACCTTCAATTTCTTTATCTTCTCTAATTGCTACTGCTAGTGTTTCTAGTACAATGTCAAATAGTAGAGGTGATAATGGGCATCCTTGTTTCACTCCTGATCTTATTGGGAATGCCTCTAGTTTATCCCCATTGCAGATGATATTAGCTGTTGGTTTTAGATATATACTGTTTATTATTTTTAGGAATGACCCTTCTATTCCTATGCTTTCTAGTGTTTTTAATAGGAATGGGTGTTGTATTTTATCAAAGGCTTTTTCTGCATCTATTGAGATAATCATGTGGTTCTTGCTAGTTTGCTTGTTGATGTGGTCAATTATATGGATGGTTTTCCTAATGTTGAACCAGCCCTGCATCCCTGGTATGAATCCTACTTGATCATGGTGAATGATCCTTCTGATCACTTGCTGGAGTCTTTTTGCTAGTATCCTATTTAAAATTTTTGCATCTATATTCATTAGGGAGATTGGTCTATAGTTTTCTTTCTCTGTTTTTGACCTGCCTGGTTTTGGAATCAGTACCATGTTTGTGTCGTAAAAGGAGTTTGGTAGAACTCCCTCTTTGCTTATTATGTCAAATAGTTTGTATAGTATTGGGGTCAACTGTTCTCTGAATGTTTGATAGAATTCACAGGTGAATCCATCAGGCCCTGGGGATTTTTTCTTAGGAAGTTCTTTGATGGCTTGATGGATTTCAATTTCTGATATGGGATTATTTAAGAATTCTATTTCCTCTTCTGTTAGTCTAGGCAGTTTGTATTTTTGTATATATTCATCCATTTCTCCTAAATTGGTGTATTTATTGCCATATAATTGGGCAAAGTAATTTCTAATGATTGCCTTAATTTCCTCCTCATTGGAGGTGCTGTCCCCCTTTTCATCTTTAATGCTGTGAATTTGCTTTTCTTCCTTCCTTTTTTTAATTAGATTGACCAGTACTTTGTCTATTTTGTTTGTTTTTTCAAAGTACCAGCTTCTTGTCTTATTTATTAAATCAATAGTTCTATCACTTTCGATTTTATTAATTTCTCCCTTAATTTTTAGGATTTCTAATTTGGTTTTCTGCTGGGGGTTTTTAATTTGATCGCTTTCGAGTTTTTTCAATTGCATTTCCAATTGATTGATCTCTGCTCTCCCTTGTTTGTTAATATGAGCTTTCAGGGATATGAATTTGCCTCTGATTACCGCTTTGGCTGCATCCCAAAAGGTTTGAAAGGATGTTTCGCCATTGTCATTTTCCTTGATGAAATTATTAATTGTTTCTATGATTTCTTCTTTAGCTAAACGGTTTTGGAGTATCATATTGTTTAATTTCCAATTGGTTTTAGATTTGGTTTTCCATGTACCATTACTAATCATTATTTTTATTGCCTTGTGATCTGAGAAGGCTGCATTCATTATTTCTGCTTTTTTGCATTTGTGTGCTATGTTTCTGTGACCTAATGTATGGTCAATTTTTGTGAATGTGCCATGTGGTGCTGAGAAGAAGGTGTATTCCTTTTTATCCCTATTTATTTTTCTCCATATGTCTATTAATTCTAATTTTTCTAAGATTTCATTCACTTCTTTTACCTCTTTCTTATTTATTTTTTGATTTGATTTATCTAAATTTGATAATGGTTGG
Source organism: Monodelphis domestica (assembly GCF_027887165.1). Taxonomy (NCBI): domain Eukaryota; kingdom Metazoa; phylum Chordata; class Mammalia; order Didelphimorphia; family Didelphidae; genus Monodelphis; species Monodelphis domestica. The sequence goes on from NC_077228.1 coordinate 20,299,798, forward strand.
TTTAAGTCTCCCACTAGTATGGTTTTATTGTCTATTTCTTCCTTCAATTCTCCTAGTTTCTCCATTAGAAATTTGGGTGCTATATTATTTGGTGCATACATGTTGATTAATGATATTTCCTCATTGTCTAGAGTCCCTTTTAACAAAATATAATTACCTTCCCTATCCCTTTTGATCAGGTCTATTTTTGCATTGGCTTTATCAGATATCATGATTACCACTCCTGCCTTCTTTCTATCAGTTGAGGCCCAGAAGGTCTTACTCCATCCTTTAATTCTGACCTTGTGGGTGTCAACCCGCCTCATGTGTGTTTCTTGAAGACAACATATGGTAGGGTTTTGGATTCTAATCCATTCTGCTATTCGTCTACGTTTTATGGGTGAGTTCATCCCATTCACGTTCAAAGTTATGATTGTCATTTGTGGACTCCCTGGCATTTTGATTGCCTTCCCTAATTCTAACCTTTTCTTCTTCGGCTCTACCTTTTAGTCCAGTGATTTACTTTGAATCAGTCCCCCTTGTCCCCTCCCTTGATGTTTCCCTTTTTAGTCCCTCCCTTTTTGTTCCCTCCCCCTCCCCCCTCTCTTTCCCTCCCTTTTTGTTCTCCCTCTCCCCCTCCCCCCCTTGGTTTTCCCTTCTCCTTACCCTTGTTGGGTAGGATAGAATTCAAGATCCCAATGGATCTGGATGTTTTTCCCTCTCAGAGTTGATTTCCCTGAGATTGAGGTTTAAGTAAACCCCCCCCCCTCTTCCTCTCCTTCTTATAGGAGTTTTCTTCCCCTCCCCTTCCCCTGTGAATCTTTGTGTGAGAACCATTATTCTATTTGGTCTTTCTTTACCCCCTATTTATACATTACATTTTCCCCACATATTAGTATACATAGGTTGATATAAATGTAGTCCTTATAGAGGAGAGTTTGAGTAAAAGAAGATAACATTTTTCCCCTTTCCTTAATATTTACCTTTTCAGGTATTCCTTGCTCTTTGATTTTCGGTATCAAACTTTCCACAGAGCTCTGGTCTTTTCTTTGCAAAAAGTTGGAAGTCTTCTATTTTGTTGAATGCCCATACTTTCCCTTGGAAGTATATAGTCAGTTTTGCTGGGTAGCTGATTCTTGGTTGGAGACCCAGCTCTCTGGCCTTTCTGAAGATCATGTTCCATGCCTTACGATCATTCAGAGTAGAACTTGCAAGGTCTTGGGTGACCCTGATTGGCATTCCTTTATATCTAAATTGTCTTTTTCTGGCTTCCTGTAGGATTTTTTCTTTTGTTTGATAGCTTTGGAATTTGGCAATTACATTCCTGGGAGTTGTCTTTTGGGGGTTTAGTGTAGAAGGTGTTCTGTGAGCTCTGTCAGTGGATGTATTGCCCCCTTGTTCTAGAATCTCTGGGCAATTTTCTTTGATTATATCTTGTATCACCATGTCCAGTTTGGTGTTTATTTCTGGCTTATCTGGGAGTCCAATTATTCTTAAATTATCCCTTCTCCCCCTATTTTCCAGATCTATCACCTTGTCGGTGAGATATTTTATGTTCTCTTCTAATTTCTTGGTATTTTGGCTTTGCTTTATTGATTCTTGCTCTTTTACACGATCATTGTCTTCCAGCTGCCTGATTCTGGCCTTTAAAGCCTGGTTTTCTTTTACAGTTTGGTCAAACTGGTTTTGTAGATGCGTGAATTTCTTTTGCATTATTTCCAACTTTTCCTCCCAGAAGGCTTCCATCTTTTTGGTCATTTCTGATTCAAATTCTTCATAGGTTTGTGGAGAGTTTCCATTTCCTTTGGAAGGTTTTGGAGCATTTTCTTTTATATTATCTTCTGTCTGCTCTGTATTTTGTATTTTGGCTCCATAGAATGTGTCCAAAGTCGCCCCTTTCTTCTTATTTTTCTTGGTATTTTGGGGCTTCTGTGGTTCTGTGGAGTTTGCCATTTCTGAATGTGGAGGATTAGTTTTTCTTGTCTCTTTCTGGTGTTCAGGGGCTTTAGTCCTGGGCAGATAGTTCTATGAGCTTTCCCTGGGTTAAACTGAATATGCCTCACTGGAACTGGAATGGAAGGGTCGGACCACGAGGCCACACTCTCCCCCTGGCTCGATTTCCGGAAGTTGCCTTCAGAATCGCTGGCCGTGAGGCTGTTTCGTCAGCCTGCGGGGGGATGGGCTGCCGCTTCCCCAAGCTCCGAGAGCACAGACTTTCACTGAGACTTGGATAGCAGGATCCAGCCCGTGAGGCTGTCTTGCCCGCCCTGAGGGTTGCTGTTGTTTTGACCAGCTCTTTGCAGCGGAGGCCCCAGGCAGTAACTTTCACCCGGACCAACGGGCTCTCTGCAGCGGAAGCCCCAGGCAGTAACTTTCACCCGGACTGGGACTTGGGTAGAAGGCCCTGAGGGTTCTGCTCTCTGAGCCCGGCCCGGCTGCCGCTTCCGGGAGCCTTGGACTCTGCGCTCCTACCCCTGAGGTCCGAGTGATCTCGGGTTCTGGCTTTTAAGGGGAGCCGTACCTTTTGAACCGGGTCCAGGTCCAGGAGGAGGGTTCCCAGGGTCTGTGCTGTTGATCGTTTTGAATTTCGGCGCCTTAGGAGCTTCTAGTTTGAGATCGGTCGGGAAGGGTTTTCCGGAGATCTGAACTTCAGCTTTCTCTAAGCCGCCATCTTAACCGGAAGTCTAACATTTTATTTTCTTAGAACACTTTTTGTTCTAACATTCTATGTTCTTATATCTATTTCAGCTCTAACATATCTGTTCTGAACTCTCTATTTGGACATTCTATTTTTTAAGGTACCTTCTTTCATTACCAATGTAGATTCTAAGGTACCTTTCATCATTAACATTCTAGATACTAAGTTTTCTCTTCTAGCTCCAATGTCTTCTGTTCTAAAATCCCTTCTAACTGGAACAGTCCATATTCCAAAGTTCCTTCTAGTAACAAAGAGATTTTAAATCTGGAATGCATTAATTTGTTTATTTTTCAAAATATTTGATAATTATACATCCACATATTTAGTTTCCTTTGTTAGGTTACATATTTTATTTTTTGCCTTTACAAACAGGTTGAAAAGTAGTCCATTGGATCAAAGTAGTTTTTGACATCCTGTTTCTACCTGTAAAACACTTTGATTCTGTATGGGTGTACTCAAGTGGGTTTATGCATTTTCATGTTTGTGGGAATGGTGAGGTCATCTGTCTTTTTCCTGTTCCTTATTCCTTATTTATTGATAAATAGATGCACATATTCATTTTTCTTTCTAGGATTTAATGATATCTTAATAAAAAATCTAGCCATCATAAAGTATATATATATACTTTATATATATATATATATATGTAAGCTATATTCATAGTATATATATAATTATAATATGTAGTATTTAATGTAAGTACATATTATTGATGTATTTTATATTGTATTATATATTTTATATATCATTACTATAAATATTGACATTAGTCATTGATATCTATATTTATCTTCACATCTATCTATAACCTAGAAATCCATTTATCTAGTCACCTATTCATCTATCTATTATCTATCTATGAACCTTAGAAGAGCAAGATCAGAAAAGATGGTTGATTTTGATATTGAGATTTTGATTCCTTCCTCAAGGAAGCGTCAGTGATCTTCACTTCTTTTTCTCAAGAGGTGACTTAGTACCCAATGGATGACCCAGCCATCTTTTACCTCTGAGAAATTCAAAGCAAATCCACTTTTCAGTTTCTCAGGTTAAATACACTATCTGCCATGATGTTCTTTTCCCCATATGGGTAAAGGACCTCCTTCTGTTCCTTCCCAGGACCTTCTCTGCCTTTGGAGAAGCATGACTCTACCAGACTCCTGAGCTTCCCAACTTGCCATTCCTCCTTGTTAGTGACTGAGGAGCAATAAGGCTGTCTGTGCATAAACATTTACTGCTGCCAAGTTCATTTAAATCACCCTAAGTGAATGGGATTGTTGTAGTGGGATGGGAGTTGTGCCTTCTTTTTTTCCCCTCTTCCCATATGCTAAATCTCCACTTAGTGAGCAAGGCTGGTTAGCACAGTAATTAGGGTGCCACTAACCTTTAAGAATGGAAAAGGGAGGATGTTGCTTATTATGCCATCTGTTTTCATAGTGCATTTCTTCAGGAACCCCAAAACATCCTGTTTCAAGACTTTCAGAGATTTAAAGGACCAAAGACCATCGTGGCCATTGCTAGAGCCTACCCTTGGATTACCTTCCATTTCCCCCTAAATATCACCCTCAGTGTACATTGTTGTTTATTTTTCTTCTGTTAGAAGGATCCCTTCCTGAGGGCAAGGACAATGTTTTTGATCTTTTTTGTACCTCTTTCCTCTTATTACCGTGCCTGGCATATAGTAGTAAGTAATTAATAAATGCTTGTTGGTTGACTGATTATCTGTCCTTACTTGAGAAACAGTATCCTGACCAAAAATTTTGCATGTGAAGTTAAAAAGTCAAGTTGAACTTAACTCCCAGCTCTACTTACTACCATTATGACCTTGGTCAAGTCACATTTCTGGATGTATTTCACCATATATAAAATGAGAGGGTTGATTTAGCAGAATCCTTCCAGCCATGATATCCAGCAAATGGTCATCTAGTCTTTACTTAATCAATTCCAATGATGGGGAGCTCACTCTTCTGAGGCAAATGCATTTTGATGGAAAAAGTAAACACTGGATTTATAATCAGAGAGGCTGGGCTTGAGCTCATATCTATCATTTATCATCTTGTGATCTTGGGGAAGTCTCAGTCTCTCTGTTACCCAATTTCATTTTCTGTGAAGTGATAAGCTTGGACTAGATGATCTCTAAAACTTCTTCCAACTCTAAACCCTTGATCCTATAGGCTATTTCTTTAAAGACTTGAAGAGAGAAGATATCTGAAAATGCCAAGATATTCCCCCAGGGAAAAACAAGGACAAGCACCCACAGTTGAACCCCAGACTGATGTTAGCAAAGCTTTCTTTTTCCCATAATAGCCTCTTGCTCCACACTGAATAGTGTAGCAGCTGAGATCATAGTCATGCCTTAATTCTTCATTGTACTGATGGCCTCCCTGGCCTTAGAATGAATGAAAGTCATTTTCCCCTCAAAGTGACTGGGTTAAAAATTAATCTTTGAACAATTAAGGGGAGAAATAACAAAAGGAAGAAGGTAGAAAGTTCTAATATTCAAGCTGCCCGCTCCTCTACCCCTGCTCTGAGCCTGTCACTTCCTAGTCATTGAAGCCTTCCTTCTGTCACTCCTCTCCATCTCTCAGTGTGGCAAAAGCTGGTACGACTCAGGATCTTGTCTTGTGCCCGAGTCTTTTCTTTTCCACATTGAACATAATTCCACTGATGTGGCTTGATGTGGATTGTTTCATATTGGAATCCTCAATGCCTTCAAAGCATACTTAGACTCAAGCAATGTTTGTTCATTGATTCCTTGATGATGTACTCAAGACACCGTTCTGATTCTGTTTGTCTTGCAGCTTATCAATGGCCTTCCTTAAGTGTGGTGCCCAGAATAGAACACGAAACTCCAGAATTAGTCTGACCAGACAGAAATATTCTTTTTTCTAGCCCAGGACACTATTTTCCTTTTAATATAGACTAAAATAAAATGAGTTTTTATCACTATAGCATCATGATGCTATTTTAGCTTGTAGTTCATTTTAAAAGATTTTAATCAAAGAAACTGGTGTCTACCCATGCCTCTCCATCTGATACTTGAAAGGTCAATTATTTTTTGAACCCAAATGTAATACTTTCCATTTATTCCTACTGTGTTTCAGCTGTTTGATTCTATTCATTGTTTAATTAGGGCAGCTAGGTGGCCAGGTGGATAGAATGCCACGCCTGGTGTCAGGAAGACCCAAGTTCAAATCTGATCTCAAATACTTACTGACTGTGTGACCCTTGTCATTTTACCATTTTTTTGCCTCAGTTTCTTCATCTCTAAAATGAGCTGGAGAAGTAAAAGGCAGACCATTTCTTTATTTCTGCCAACGAAAACATCATGAAGAGTTGAGCAAGACTAAAACAACTGAACAACAACAATAACAATAATGCTTAATTATGGGTTCATGAAAATTCACTCCTTATAGCAAAGGGCCAGAATCAAAATGGACTTATTACATACATACACATACATACACGCATACACATATACACATACTTATGGAGAAAGAATCTTTATGCAAAAGGCGAATCTTATTTTACATCCCACTTTTTGACCACATATTGTGCAGTGAGAATTTAAATCCTGTGTTCCTTGCATGACCCAAAAAGGGAGGAGGGGTCTTCTTTTAGCTCATAGCTTTCCAAAAATCCATTTCTTTTGACTTTCTCCTTCGATTACTCATCATAGGAATTAGAGAGTAGCCTTTTACAAAAAGCCGTCTCAGCAATTATATTGTTCAACAGAGCTAGACCTAGGACAGGGCAATTGACACTTTGCCCCAGGGCACCAAGACTTACAAGGTGTCAAATTTTAATACGTGCGTTATTTCACAGCCCTATAGTAACTATTCTAAATACTCACAAGACAACTGCATTTCCTTTAATTATCATTTCCATTTATTTCCAATGATGAATTATGAAGCTTGTTTGATGATTCTTTTTCACTGAGTGGATTTTATCATGTTAATTCCAGTACAAAAGTGACTGTAACAGCTATGGCGGATAGTAAATCCTGAGATCTCTGGTCTGAGAGCCAGCACACTTGAATTCCTATACCAGGGCCCCATGATGCTGGCTGTTCCATCTTTCCTGGCCAATGTTGTTATCAGGATGTGAGTGGTCTCCATGGTTCTCCTTTCTCTCTCCAGTTTTGTGTACATACCTCCTCCTTTCCTTCATCCCACCCAGTCCTGATGGGGAAATAGAGGTCAAACAAAGAAGGTGGGGGCAAGGGAACAAAAGGGAATAAAAAATCAGTCATAGCAACCTTCAGGGTGGAAATAATAACATCTGACTGAGAAGAGGTTATAGCTCCCATTGATGTATGCAGATCCTATGCAAATATACATGTGGTCCTCCTAACTAATTTATGTACCTGGATTTGACCCATGGGAAAATCCTGGTGTTAGATGCTATGTTTCATCTGTGGATAACATTTGTTGATGAACAGTTCGGGGGTTTTGCCTATTTTAAACCACAATTAAAAAATGTATTGATGGCAACCTGGCCTTAATTAGCTTAATTGAATGTTGAAATTGATTGGGCCTTGAGAGGGGTATGTTTCTGAAGCTCAGTCCCAGAGAGCTTGTGGGGGCTGGAAGGGATGCATAACTTAAAAGCACCTAACAGAAATGAAACAGAAAGGGAGAGCCTCTGGTGGGAGCAATATTAAAGGCGATGGGATTTTCTCTCAAAGTTAAAAAGAAGAGCATTCACGTCTCCAGTCACGTGCTGTGATTCTAGGTCAAACAAGTAGACTTGGAGGAAATAGATGCCAGAAATCAGGGCTATGTGAGGAGGCACATTAGGAGGTTGGGAGAATCAGAGAATCTTAAAATGTTAGAGTGGGGGGAGGAGGGGGACTGGAGAGAATATAAAGGTAGAACAGAGAATACCATCATGGGAACAGATTTTAGACTATGGAATAGCAGAGCTGAGCAGAGCTTAGAACAGCCAATGTAACCAGAGGGAAAAGGGACCTTTCTGAAGGGAATATCAGGGTTGGCAGGGATATTAGAGCACAGAATGCCAAGGCAGAATGGACCTTAGAACTCAGATCATCAGAGCCTCAAGGGACTTTAAAAGACTGGGAAGAATCTAAGAACTTGGGGTGTTATAGTTTGGGGGAACATAGAAAGACGTCTATTCTTCCCACAACATCCTTATCAAGTGTTTCCTGTCCTTTTCTTCCCTCTATCTTTTCAATGACCCTCAATTCCTGCTGACCCCCTTCTGATGATAGGAATTTTACATATTTTGTTTTCAATTTTTATTTTATAAATGTCCCCGTACCCTACCTCCCACAGAATGTAAGCTCCTTGAGGGCAGGGGTTATCTTGTTTTTACCTTTTTATCCTCAGTGTGTGGCACATATTGTATAAATGGAGATTTTGAACCCTAGACTTCATTCCCCAGAAGTCCTTGGTATTTCCCAGAATTCCCTATAATCTCTCCTGTGTCTCCATATTGGTGACATCCTGATTGGTATTTAACTGGCAGTAACACCTCCCACACCCTCTCTCTTCCTTTGCAATGATGCAGCAAGTATGGTGGTAAGGTGGGGATGGCTGAAAAGGCTAACCAGCCGTGGACCCTTGGTTTTTATTTTGTCTCAGCTGGCTAATTTAAATAAGTAAACAGAGGTGCTACTGTACCCATTTTACAGGTGAAGAAACTGAAACTAAGAGAGATCATATGACTTGTCCAAAGTCCTACTGTTAAATAAATGCCAATCCTTCTGATTCTGAGGATGGCTTTTTAGCCATTTGATACCATGTTGTTTCTCAGGAAACAGTGGAGGATATCAGCTGCTTGTCTAGCAGGTCACTGTTAGAGATACGACTTGAACCCAATTCTTCATATTTGGGACATTCACACTTCTAACTGATGGTGTTAATAGAAGGATTATCTCTAATTTCAGCTCCTCATGTCATTACTCCTATCATGCCAACCATCTGAAAGCTCTAATCACGGAGTTCTAGCAGGGGTTGAGAGGGGCAGCTAGGTGGTGCCATAGGGCACAGAATCCTGCATCCAGAGGAGTCAGAAAGGTTCATCTTTCTGAGTTCAAATCTGCTTTCAGACACTCACTAGCTGTTGTGAGCCCGAGGAAATCACTTTACTCTGCTTGCCTCAGTTTCCTAATTTGTAAAATGAGAAGGAGGAAGAAATGGACAATCTCTCTGGGATGTTCACAAAGAAACCTCCAAATGGGATCACAAAGACTCAAATTTGACTGAAAAATGACTAATGGCAAAAGTTGAGAGCTTAAATGACACATTAAATTGACTACCATGTGGTGTTAGAGTGGGCAGAATGCTGAACCTGGAGTCAAGAAGACATGTTCAAATCCTACCTCAGACACACATAAACTGTGTGACCTTGGACACATCATTGAATCTGTGTCTGCCTCGATATCTTTATCTGTAAAACAGGGCAAATGATAGCACTTTCCTCCCAGGATGGTTATGTGGATCACATGAATCCTATTTTTAAAAGGCTTTGCATATTTGAAAGGACTAGAGAAAAGCTGTTATTATTATTGCTATTGATTCTTAAACTTATCTATGGTCACAATGCCAGGATAAGAGGAAGGATTTGAACCTAGGTCCACTTCTTTTTTTTAAAGATATTGTATTTTACCAGTACATGTGATGCCAATTTTCCACACAAGTTTTCTGAAGTTATATGGTCCAAAGTCTCTCTTTCCCTCTGTTTCCTTCCCCTTCCCAGAGATGGTAAGAAAATTGATCTGGATTATACATGTATTATCAGCAAACCCCATTTCCATATGTAAACCCAGGTGTTCTTGGCTCCACAACAAAATCTTTCCAGGTTTTCTCATCACTGCTTACACAGGAAAGAAAAAATTCAAATAAGAATCCATCTTAATCCAATTATCCTTCACAAAGATTTTCTATGAAACCATATTCTCAATCCAGTGTGATCAGGGAAATTTTCCTCCCCATCTTATCTGCTTAAATGCCTCCAGGAACAGGGAGCTCACTACTTCCCAAAGGAGTCCATTCCATTTCCCAGCAGATGGTATGGGTCAGAAGCCACATAGATAAGCTCTGCACAAGGTTCTAGCCTCTGGAGATGCCCAGAGCCAAAGTCCTCTTTTATGCCAACATGGTCTACTTGAAGAGGAATGTGACAAACTCTGGTTCCTCCCCTCTGCAGACCCTCTGGCTCTTTGGATGCAGACTTCCAGCTCTGTCCCTGTCTTGGTTGCCCTCCTCTGGACCTGCTCCAGCTTGTCAATGTCCTTCCTCAAACATGGTACCCGGAGTTGAACACAGTGCAATTAGAGAACAATGTAAGGCAGTCTATATAATCAAATCCTAAATTACCCTCCAATCACTGAGAGTACTATTCTGAAAGGTGATTTGAGGCCCAAGTGCCTTATGGGTATTCCACTGATTCAAATTTTTTTTAACAAGGGGGGATAGGCACCTCAGAAAACAATATGGGCTGTATTCTTTTGTCCCCACCCCCAACTAGACAAAGGAATCAGTCTATGTTTGCAGAGATGTTGAATGATTCAGCCAGCCTGGGTCACCATTGGCCTCTCGGGCCCAGCTTGGGCCAGTCCAATACACCCGCCTTTCACTGGCTCAATTTCAGACTTGCTGCTCGAGAGGCCACAGAGAGATTTCTGGCTGTGGGGCTGTATCTGCAGAAGCCATTTTCTCCCATGCCCCCCTCCCCTGCACAGTGAATGGGTCTGTCACTCAGCTTTAGCTTGGGCAGGGATATTGGCAGCAGCCTTGAAGGAGGAATAAAATGGGAAAGTGGCTTACCTGATTATTTTCAAGAGGATTAGAGACTTAGGTAAACTAATCGGGTAGACTGGATTGGGAGGGAAAGGCTATAGCAAATCGCTGGGGCAGAGCCAGGTGGGGCAATTGCCAAAGCAATACCAAGGAGCAATGGGTTTCTATTGCTCGGAGCTGCCCTCCTTTCAGCTGATCTCTTTGGGGCAAACTCCCATAATGCTAAATGCTTTGTAGAATGCTGCCTCCCAGCATTTTCTGGCTCCAACCCCAGCATTATTTCCACCATGCTGGAATAGATTTTTGGAGACATTTTTATTTGTGCTTGTTATTTGATCAGTATTAAAGATCTTTCCCCCTATATGGACCTTCAAGATATTCAGAACTTGGTAAGTCTGGGTCACAGAGAAGATTAGGGACTGGGCGACAAGGGTTCCAAAGGCAGAATGAATCAGAGAGGCAAGAACTCAGGTCTTTCTGACTCTCCAATTAGCCTTTCCTCCACTAAAACACTTTCTTATAAAATAATAGTGTAGTGTAAATAAGGGGATAACAAGGGTTTAACATGCCACTAACACATTAACACCTCGTTTTCTGTGCTTAGATCCTGTGACCACATCAACTCATCTATGGTGGAAGGTTACAAAATTCCCTCTTCCTCACAATAATACATCAGCTGGTGAGAGTCTGATGTGGTGAATGGCCAACTATCCCCAGATCCAGGAAAACTCAGGCTCAGACTTTTTCCTTTGACTCGTATTAGTTTAGTGACCTTTGAGCATCAGTCAACTTTGTATGAGATGCATCTGGTAAATGAGAGAGAGGCCTGGCAATCTGAGTTGGCAAAGCAAGTTCTCACACTGATGAAATAGTAGGTTCTTGACCTCTTATTGTTTATATGCATATATGCATGCATATTATCAAGAGGAATCAGAATGGATTATTGAGAGATGGTCTTGGAGTCAGTAAGACTTGGATTCAAAACTTGACTCTCACTTCCACCACCTGCTGGCTGCATACCTGGACAAATCATTGAATGACTTCATGCTCTAGGCTGCTCTCCAAGGCTAGAAATGACAAAGGAGATAATGATCTGTATTGGTAGAGCTGATTTCCATATCTGGGAGTTCACTATCCCAATGACATCATAGGTCCAGTCAAATAATAACCATAGCCAGAGAAGCACTGTAGCAAAGTACATAGAGCTGGCATCAAAGCAATGAAGATTTTCCTTCAAGTGTGACCATCTTTATTGTGTGATCCTTGACCTCTTTGTGTTCCAGGCCAGTAGTGTTCAAATTGAAATAGAAAAGAGGGTGACTAAACCATATATGAGGATCTCTGTAGACCTAGACTTAGATTTAGAAAATGAATACAATTACCTACGTTGTATTTTGTTGTATTTATTATGTTAACCATGTCCCAATTAAATTGCAGACTGTAAATCTGATACCTCTGCTCTAGACAACTCTCTAAGTCTATTAATTGCAGAGAAGCTGCTAATTTACATCCGTTTATAAAGGGAGTTTCCCCAATGAAATCATGAGTCTAGTCCCTTTTCACACAGACAATCATAATTCACATTTGTGTAGAAATCTAAGGCTTACCCAGTGTTTGTCTCACTCCAACACTAAGAATTGGATACTTTGGCAAGCATTGTTGTCTGCCATTCCTCTTTTACAGCATAGGAAACTGAGGCTTGGAGAGAGAAGGCAGTTGGTCCCAGGCCACACAGCTCATATGTGACAGAGGCAACATTCTTTGGGGTCATCAGCCTTATTACCCAGTTATCAGAGTTACTGCCCTCCTAGTTCTATCCACCTGCTTTTTCATGTCCTATGTATGCATCATTTTCAGAGCTTACCCGAAGCAATGCCGCTTGTAGCAGTTCAAATACAAACCAGGGGAGGATCAGCCTCTAGGGAAGCAGTTGTAAAGGGATTACACTAAGATTTTTTTTTTGATGAATGATTTCTATAGGGCTGGGTGCAGTGACATCTCCTATTTCCAGGGACAGGGACCTAGGCAATTGACAGATTTGACACTACCAGAGTGGCAAACAAAATAACAGTAAAAACAGAATGGTAATGCACTTCCTAATGGCTGCCTTCACAGCTGTGTACACTGATTTAATCTTTCCAAAGCACTCGATTGTTTATGAGGCCTCTGGGTACAATTTTATGCCTGACTGAAGAGGTTGCTAATAGCCACCATATTTGTGTTTAAGGACCTGCAAAGTATTAAAGGAAGCATCTAAAGCAATGAGCCATTATAAGCTAATAATATATTGCAAATAATAAATGTATTTAGCCAATAATTGACTAAAATATGTTGAACTTTAAATGACAAAAATATTAATTAAAATGTGCTAGGCTTAAAGGCAGCAAAAAAGAGGGAGAGATTCTCCAGACCCTTGAAAGTAGCAGGTGTTAATGGAATTGAACCGAATCCCTGTCATAGAAGCAGAGAACATAGAACATTAGAACTGGAAGTCTCTTTAGAAAATAGAATGTCAGAACTGAAATGGTCCCCAGAACATAGAATGTAAGAGCAAGAAATGATCTTGGAACATGGAATGTCAGAAATGGGCATGACTTTAAAATGTAGAATGTAAGAACAAAGAATATTGAACCTGAAAGGAAAGTTAGAATTAAGAATTTCAAAATGTGAAGGTATCTTGGAACATGGAATATTAGAATAAAGAGAAAATTTAAAACAGAGAATTTCAGAACTGGTAGTGGTAGATGGACCTTAGAATATTAGAACAACAGATGTTTGACTTGGAAGAAAACTTAGAACTTGGAATGTCAGCTTTATATAGAACCTTAGAACAGTGAACATTAGTTTGGAAAGAGGTATAGAATCTTAGGGCATGCTATACTGAATATTAAGAATTGGAAAGGATGTTATAATAAGGTATATTAGAATCTAGAATAAAGGAAATTAAAGTTAGATGTGGGATCTTAAAGCACAGAATGGAAAAAAATATGGAACTTTACAATTAGGAGGGAATATTATTGATTACCTAGATTGACACATAAGAGAAAGATACTGATAATACATTAGTTTTAATTAATGGCATTAAACAACTTTTCCCAAGGCCATAGAATCATAGAAGTTTAGAATTGGAACTTACTTCATTGGCCAAAGAATTTCCAATTTTTCAGGTTCACATACCTGACAAGTGGCCATTTTGTCTTTGCCAATGACTTTCATCATGGTGGGGAGGGACTCATGGTCTTCTGAGGCAGCCCATTCCAAATTTAAATCTCATAGGAAAAGAGCTCCTCCACCTAGTTCAAGCTTGTGTTGATTTAATCAAAAGATAAACAAAGGAGAGTTAACCCTATCTTCACCATCTAGAGAGGTACTTAAGTTTGTGTTAACTCATAATAGACAATAGAGTAAAGAATTCTCTTTCACAAGATGAAAGGCTGTTGTTTTTTTAAATGTTCTTTCTTTGTATCCTTTGTGATTAGTATGGTTCTTGGCACATAGTAGGTTCCCAGTAAAAACTTGTTGACTTTCTGATCCTCTTTTTATCCTCATTATCAACTAGTGAAGTAAGAACTTATAGGTATTATTACCCACATTTTCAAGTGAAGTTGAAACTTCATGATACTAAATTATTTATTTGTTTATCATCATATAACCAGTAAGTGTCACAATTTGAACCTAATTCTTTCCCAGCTGCTAGTCTAGAGTTCTTCCTCCTGCCCCAGGATGATTTTTTACCAAATCACTGCCAACATCAATACAGATAATAGATAGCAGGGATATTCTAGAAGAGATAATGAGCATGATGATGATAACTATGATGTCCACTAACACCTATATCATGTTTTAAAGTTTGTTCAGAGCCTTTAGATTAGATTCCCAAATCAGAATCAAAGAGTTGGAAGGAACCATAAAAGCATCTAGATGAATACATATCTGAATGGATGAATCTCTTCTACAACACATCTTATGAGACATCATCCAAACTTTACTTGAAGATATTTATTGAGCAGGAGCACATTTAATCCTGAGGCAAACCATTTTATTTTGGAATATCATTTATTGTTAGAAAGTTTTCCTTATGTTGAATCCAAATCTACTTCTTTATTTTGGTTACCATGTTTTCTCTTTCTGTCCTACTGAAATTATATCAAATGAGTCTAATACTTAACATAATGTCTAGCATGTTAAATTTATGGTTGGACTTAATATTTAATTGGTGGTTGACAGGGATTTAATTTCTAAATCCCCAAATGAATTACTGAAGTAAATGGAATTTATGGTAGTTTATTTACAGTAGAGGGAAGATATTAAGGATGAGAGAAAAGGGGAGAGAGAGAGAATGAACTTTGGCTTCCTCAGAGCCAGGTAGAAATTCTATGCCCCAGCCAGGGGAAAGGAGTCTCAAGATGATGGGCCTTTCTTGGACATCCAGAAAGGCAAGGAAACTAAGTCAGCCTCTCACTCACCACGGTGACCATCTAAAAGGAAAGCAGTCTGAAGTCTCCTGCACAAGCTCCTCCAGGGGTCCAGTTCCACAGCCAAGTGTCTTCACTCCAAGTCTGAGTGTCTGTCTTCCAGTCTCTCCTCAAGTTGACTTCAAGTCTGTCCTCAAAGTGACTCTTCTTCACTCCAAGCTCAAGTGACTGAATCTCTTCCAGTCCAACTCCTGGTGACTGAATGATCTAATGATTAATTAATTGACCCATCTATCTCCATGTGCCTCTGTTTCCTCTATTTAAAGACCTTTTTCTATTGTGTCACCTCCCCTAAATTTTACATCTACCAATCATAGCAGACGGTCCTCTCCAAGACTGTTCACTCAATGTATGAAATGGGTGTCACACCTTTTGTAGTTAGTTAAAACCTTTTTGTGGTTAGTTAACAACATTTTTGGTTAAAATGGGTAGATCTACTTTAAATACTGAGTTAACACTTTGGGGATTAAAATCTAAAAATAGACAGATGATTTCAATTTTTATCTTCACTATCAAGGAAAAGCTAGGTACCTTCATTGTTACAATCAGGAGGTAGACAAATCCAATCTTCACAAGCATATAGTTGATACTTAATAAATGTTTATTGCTTGATTACTACCTCTTTCCAATGATACTTGAAAATATATATAATGGGACCCTTAAGTAGAACCCCCCCCAGATATTCCATAGGGAATAATGTCTAGATGAATCCTCCTCCTCCGATAAAATTCAATGTACTTACTATATGCCAAGTATTATGCTCAGTTCTAGCAATACAAAGACAAAATGAAAAACATTCCCTGTCCTCAAGGAGCTTTTATTCCACAAAAGGGACTATCTTATAAATATATATGAATGTAAATATTCATTAAAGGAACTCTTTAAGCAGAAACTACCTATTCACCTGTCAAATATTCTGAAGCAGGGATTCCTTTCCAGCTGGAGTTTGACCAGATGGCAGTTTCAAAGTCCCTAGTTTGTGATTCTATGTGAAGTGTATATGTGATCACTATGATCATTTAAGAAATTGAATAGAACTTAAGCCTTGAAGGAAGTTAGGAATTTTAAGAGGCATAACAATGCCCAGTTTGTTAATGAGTTTCTTCAAATTACATGACCAGAACTAAAACAGAATTGTCCAGATGCCATCTGACCTATATAATGAGAATCATCTTTGAGTAGGAAGATGATAGAGAGATACCCACACACATATATTCATACATACACTTATATACAAACACATTCTCTTAGTTAATACACCTTAAGAATGTGTTAATTTTTTTGATGACCACATAAAACCACAAAGTCATGCTAACCTCACCATCTCTCCAAATCCCTTCATCTTTTTATTATAACTATTTTCTAGGCACACCTCCTCTATCTTCTACTACAGCAATGTCTCAGGATCTTTGGCAGTCTCTTCCCACTTGGAGATTCTGTTAAGTTATAGAACAACCTTATTGGGAAACACAGGAATAGTAAAAGGCTTTACTCAGTAGTTGACATTGTATTTAACCCATAGGACTTGCAAAGTCTGCCCACATTACTTTTCCTCATCTGCTAAGTTGAATTTCCATATTTCACAGGGAAAGAAAATGCCTATGGTTTTTATTTTGTTTGGGGGGAGATTGGACCTGAGACAGAAAAGAAGAAAAAGGTCTCTGTTAGCTATTATGTGAGGTAGTAACTCTTGCTGTGTTTATTGCCTATTTAATAGAGTTTAGATTACAACCCACAGCGATAATCGAGATATGGTAGGCACTGAATGAGATACAGAGATACCATGGATGAAAAATGTATCAGGTTCTGCCATTGTTAAAAGATTTTCCAGTTAGGAAAATGAGCCACAGTTAGAAGAAGGACAGTCTCTTATCCCCAGATGTGGCAAGACCTGGATTCCAGAAAAAAAAATGAAAATCTTGGGTTCATTTGGCTTCAGTGAAATCCATGTGTCCTTTCCCTTGGAAGTCTTTAGTCATTGTTTGTCATGCTCAGCATGGCAGAGCATCAGTGTTGGCAGACAAGCCACAAGATTGGGCTTTAGAAGTCATAGGACTTCCATTGCTCAGACCTTATGAGTCTTGATGGTGGGAAAAGCTCACACTGGGTGGCTTGTTGGAAAGAGTTTTGCCTGGCGGCTAAGCAACCAAGCAGCCATGTGGTTCCTGACTTCAGGGAGAGAGAATCACACACCCCTGCCCGAGAGAAGCATCTGTGTTTCTCCAGGAGAACAGCAGGGACTATTAAAATAGCTCTTAGCAATGATCTATCTATCACTTCTTTATCTTCCCTTGTTTGCAAAGACTGGTAAGTGGAGCTTGGAACAGCAGCTGGTTCAATGGATGGTGGGAATTGGAGTTAGAAGCCTTGAGTTGGGATCCCAGCTCTGCCAGATATTGGCTGTATAGAGTTGGGTGATTGCCTTACCCTCTCCTTGGATTATCGGGCAGGAAATACTTCACATATATTAATCAATAAGCAAATAGATATTTATTAAGTATTTCCTCTGGATAGTACCTTGCCAAGCTTAAAGGATATAAAAACACATATCAGAATGTGATGTAATTTAGGGGGGGAAACAGTAACAACTAGGGGTCTTAGGGAATATCACATGTTTAAGGGGCAAAGGATGAACTTTGAATGAATCCAGAGATCTGTAAGGTCAAAGTGAGGAAGGAGAACACATATATATATCTGTGTATATGAGTGATCATTAATTAGTATTAGGTTCAGTGGAGATCAGTAAACTCTATCATGTGGCCAGCACTGATTTGTACAGGAGCAGTAGTATAAACAATGCAACATGGGACAGCTAGGTAGCTCAATGGATAGAAAGCCAGGCCTCAAGATGGGAGGTCTTAGGTTCAAATATGGCCTCAGACACTTCTTAGCTCTGTGATCCTATTCAAAACACTTAATCCCAATTGCCTAGCCCTAACCACTCTTCCATCTTGGAACTGATAGTATAGATTCTATGGCCAAAGGTAAGGGTTAAAAGTAAACAAACCAGATATAATTTTGTTTGTTTACTTTTATATTATATATAATATATATATATATTTATATATATATATATACATATATATATATATACTTATAATCAGGGGTCTTGGGTAGGAAATTTAACATCAACAAAACTTGTGTGATCATTAGCAACTTGCTTTATTCTTTGAGCCCTTGTGTGCCCATCTGTGGCCACTTTGTGCTCAATAGAGAAGAATGGATCTGCCCCTACCAAGCCAAGCCCCACCTCAGAGGCAGCTTGGGAAAAAGAGAAATCAACATGAATGTCAACCTCCAAGAATTTAATTTTCTTGCTTGTGGTCTCACAGTCACCCTGGGCCAGGTTCTTACTTTTTTTCATTAACCATTGCTTTTAGGTATCAGTGTAGTACCCATGAGCCTTGTTCCTTCAACTTTTATCTACTCAGGCCCACAATGATGCAGCAAGACCTGCTAAGAGCTTTCCTGGAACTTGCTCTTATAAGAGGATTCATTCCAAGCAAGAACATTTTCCAGAGGGAAGTCTTTATTCCCATAGTTCTTTGCTGTTTTCAGCTGTGTCTGATTTCATGCCCCCTTTTGGGATTGTCTTGGCAAAGATACTATAGTGGTTTGTCATTTCCTTCTCCAGCTCATTTTTACATATGAGGAAACTGAGGCAAAGAGGTAAGTATTTTGCATAGGGTCACACTTCTAATAAAGTCTCTGAGGTCAGATTTGAACTCAGATCTTCCTGGCTCCAGACCTGGCAGTCTACACCTAGTTGCCCATAATGTCTTAGGTTCTTTTTTAAAGTGTTATATCCTTACCTTATGGCATATTCATCTTCCTTCCTTTGGAATCTTACTCGTAGCTGCTGCCAGGTCCTTGATTTTGGTTTCTGCATGGATTCAGACTTGAAACTGGCCATTATTCTGTTCACTTTCTTCCAGTAACATGTGGATCACACACCCTGTCCCTAAAGGAGTTTCCTCCTTAATCTTAGTCTTTACCAAGTGAGGAGGTTGGAGTAGGTGATCCCTGAAATCCCTTCCAGCTATAGCTTTGTGATGCTTACGACATATTAATTGTTCCGAATGCTCAATTATCATCAACCTCACCCTTCATAGGGGGAGAAGGTTCTGACATTAACTGTCTACTTTGGGGGATCTAAAAACACTCCGGAAAAGGGAGGGAAATTTTGGATAATTCATCCTCTTAATGCATAATTTAAGATAGAGCAAAAATATGTTGAAATGACAGCCAATATGAACCTCCAATCATCTCTACATTAATGAAGGCCTGGGACTATCCCAGTGGAGTAAGGACTGTACTTCATAGATGCATAGGCAAGTAGACATATTAATTATTCAGAAGAGAGAGCATTTGCAATCTCAGATGTTCTGCCTTGCCATTATTGCTAGACTGGCTTAACCATGGGGAAGTAGGGGACTGCATTTCAGGAAAACTATGGTGAATAAAAAGGAAATCCTTCTCTAACCTATGAATGCATACCTGCTGTCTCTCCCCCAGAGTTTCATGGTCAAATCAGTCTAAAGTACTTGCTCTGCACCAAGCCAAGTGCTTGATATAAAATGGAAATAAGCCACAGGTCCAGCCCTCACATGATCTAGGAGAGTAACAAAATACATGTGCTGGACCAGGCTCAGGATTTTATTGGTGTGGAAAGTTCCAGATTAAAAAAATATATCTTTCCATCATTCTCCCTGCTCTGCATCATAGGGCACAGACTGCCAGATGTGGCAGGAACTAAGATTAGAGAATGTCAGAGCTGGAGGACCTAGAACAGGAAATATCATAGCTGGAAAGGGTCAGAGCTGGGAACAGTATAGTACTCTGAATGTTACTACATAAACCAAAGGATGTAAGAGTTGAAAAAAACTCTGAGAACATAAAAGATAGAATTTTAGGGCGAGGAGAAATCTCAGGACATTTTTTTCTTTGATTGGATCTGTGATTTAATCTGAATAGAAAGCTGCTTTTGAAGAGTTCCCTCTAATAATTCAGAGCAGCATCTTCCATGCCCCTTTTACTCTTAGTAGATTGCCATGAGGTACTGGGAGATTATTTGGATCACACAACTAAGACATGCCAGATGCAGGACTTGAAAACAGGTCTTTCTGGCACCAAGACTAAATCTGTATACATGGCCAAATGCTCTCTTTGCCTTGCAATTAGTAGCCATTTAATAATTTGCATATTCAATGCCTTTTGTAAATACCTGGGAGGAAGGGAAGGGGAAAAAAGGATTTTCAGTGCTTTATTTCCCAGAAGGCACCATTACATGCTCTGAGTTCATTGTCTGCATGTTGTCATGACACTGAGCAGACTGTATAACTGTTTTTCTTCTCACTCAGAATTTCCACACCAACAATCATTCCTTTCATTTACCACATTCTTTGGTTTTTGGTCCCACTATGTGCAGAGTATATCATCAAATGATAATAGTTCTAGTTACTGCCATTTAATTTCATTTCATTGTTTCTCCCCTCCCCCATTCTCATGTATTCTCATTCCCAAAGTCATTTCAATTTCTTTGCCCCTTTTTGGGGACTTTAAGTACATTAATAAGATGCAAACCCAAACAGCATTTCTGTAGCCAGTTCCCAAAATTGCATCCAGATATTTCCATGCTGTTTGGGTAAAATGTAATGAAATCTAATTTAATTTGATGCTTGCAGGTACATTAGATTGTTCCTGGGGGGTTATGGTCAGACTCTAAACTATGTTAAACCAGAGCTGACACACATCAGAGCAAGATGAGCTGTTTTCTTGATTGCAGCCACTGAGCTGAGCTGGTTTGATGACTTTCTGCTGTCCTTGCTAAATGATATTGGAGCTTCATGCAGAGATGCCCTGACTTAGGGTAGGTCAGTCAGTATTCAGTTATCCAGGAGACTCTGTGTAGGTCTTAGTGAAGTTCTGGCTACTCTGCTTTATTTTCTGAGTCTATTTATTTCCTGTGCCAGAAATCTGGTATAAAGTACACTAAATTTGGAGGTAGAGGCACTTGGGAACAGAGACCCAGAGTTATAAGGGCTTCTGGGGGTCATCTGGTCATAGGTTAGCATGTGAGCAATCTAAATTGACTTTCCATATATCTTGTACTAACCTCCTTTTTATATTGTCTCTACTCTTTTAGAGCATGAATTCCTTATGGTGAGGCAATTTTATTTCCCTTTCTTTGTATTTTTAGGGATTTGTCCAGTGCTGGAATGACATCGGTCAGCCATTTTTCAGTCACATCCAACTCCCCATGACACTATTTGGGATTTTCTTGGCAAAGGTACTGGAATGGTGTGCCATTTCCTTCGTATTTTACAGCTATGCCTCTCACTGTCCTTTTTTAGTTTTCATGGCTTCCTTCAAGAATAAACTCATTTCCTACCTTTTACAAGAAGTATTCCTAGGTCCGCCATGCTGCTAGCACCATTCATTTACTTTGTCTATAACTTGTATGTCCCTAGGTAGCAATACTTTCTCTCACATTAGAATGGGAGCTTCTCATTGAGAATATACCTAGACTGTTTTTTTTTTTGTTCCCACATCCCTGGAGCTTAGTTCAGTGCTTGGCGCATAGCAAATACTTAATAATTGTTTGCTGAATTCCTGATCCTTCATCCTAAGTTCCACCCTAACTCAGACATTCTGTTCCAGGTCCCTCTCAGCTCTGCCGTCTTCTGCTCTTGTAAACAATTAGTCAGCATTCTCATCAATATGATACACACTTCTCAAACAGTTAAATCACCGACAATTAGATGGTTAGAGGACCCAACTGGAATAGGTAGCCGATGTTTAAAGGGACCCATAGGATGTCAAGAAAAATTGCCCAAAGTCCAATAGCTATCATTGTGAGATATGAAATGAATCAATAATCCAAGAAGAATGGGAAGGGCTGAGGTTAAAGAAGGCATCTCCTACTTCAATGAAAGAGATCCAGGAAATCCAAGATGGAGGGAGAAAACAGCTAAGTCCTCTGTAAATAAAGGCAAGTCAATCCTAACATGGTATGAGGACAAGAGTTCTTTGAAGATGAAATGAAAGAAAAAATCCATCCATCCATGAACAAGGCATAAAGTCCTTGATGCCAACAGGTTCTTAGGTTTATGGGAGAAGGAAATTTATAGAACTTTCACCAAAATATATAGTAAGAGAATCCCTTGATGATTAGGGGGAAAGTCTTGAAACCTGGTACTTCATGATGTTAAGGAATTAATGTTGGGTCTGAGAAATGGGTACACGGATGGAAGGGTATTAGAGGCCATCATCTCCCCAAAGGCATTTTCATCCAGAGCCTTCAGCCTTATGTTAGAGTTTGAGATCCTGTCCCCAGAATTGTTCAGAAGGTGGTCTATTGGAAGGGGTAATAAAAATTGTTGATGAGATCTGTCTATGCTGCCTATAGTTGTAGGAATTCCCTGAGGGTTGGGGTAAGGGTTAGCAATACTACTGAATTAAAGATCTCCTTGAGGCGTCTGTTTCAGTTTCCTGGAAGGGGAAGACTGTGTCTTTGAACATAATCTAGTGTTGTATAGGGCCTCAGTTTCTATGAGATGTCATCTGAAATCATTTACTTGGAGATTGTCATCCTGGCTAAGAACCAAGACCAGCATGGTGTTGCTGCCACTGTTGGGGGCAATGTGGCTTTCAGAGGTCATGGGGGCTGGACAATTGCTGATGCTGATACATATGATGCCCTGGACCAGGGGCAATTTGGCATCTTGCTTATTCAAGTGATCATCCTGGGTGATGCTGATAATGAGGCCTTTTCTAGGAACAGAGTATCCAAAGATCACTTGACCAACTCAAAGAGCTGATGCCTGCTGAACAGCTCTGGTAGCTTCCTAATGATGAGCACATCAATCTCTCTGCTACTCATGGAGTCGCCACTCAGTTTGGGCAGGCTGAGGTCCTATTTATAGAAGGATTATTATTCCTCCAAGCTCCAGTGATTTCTACCCAAGGTCTCAGGAAAGCCTTATCAGGCCTGATGCTAGGCAGTGACTCTGTGCAGCAGGAGTCCATATTCTCATATGAGCCCAAAGGGAAACCCTTCACTTGACATTGGGGTAGCTGGTTATGGGACTGGACAAATTCCTAACTCTTTGAACCACAAGTTCAGTGCCTGAAAATTGGGACTAATAATGCTCTTGGGATCTACCTCCAAGATTACAGTGAGAATCAAATGTTTTAATATATGCAAAGTGTGTTTAAACCCCAAAGCACTATAAAATTAATAATAATGAAATATTCTTAAACTCTAATTATTTTGTTAATTTCTCAGATCTCTAGACAACTGTAAGATTATAAGTGGCAGAAAAAAGTGATGATCTCTATGAGTAATGGGAATTTCTTTCTTTCTTATTTTAAACCTTATTTACTAATTTAGAATCAATGCTAGTATCAGTTCCAAGGAAGAAGTATAGTAAGGCCAGATTTGAATCCATTACCTTCCATCTCCACACAAAAATTTTCATGGTCTTGAGGAGCTTTCCATCTGGTGGGACAATGAGGCAATATGTAAATATGTGTAATAAAAACTAAAATGAGTATGGATTTGTCAGAATCAATTCCTAAATATGAAATGAGTTTAGAAGCAAATTTGTTGGTTCATTTAATACAAGAACTAGCCAGAAAAGAGGTGTGGTTCCCTGTTGTCCTGGTTCTGGAAGGTTTACATTATATAGGATTTTGACAAGGATATCTGCACACAAATCACATATTTGGAATGCAAAATGCTTTGAGATCAGTTATAAGAGAGGCAATCTTTGACTGAAGAATCAAAGAAGGCTTCATGGAGGAGATGACATTGGGAGCTAGGTCTTGAAGGATAAATAGCATGTCAAGAAGACAGAAAGGATGTAAGAATGTGAAAGTAATAGAGACAAAATCTACTCAAAGGTGTGGAGGTATGAGTAGAAAATCAAAGCATGTAATCAGAGAACAGCAGCAATTAGTCAAGTTTAGTTGGAATATATGGTATAGGTTGGGAAATACTATGAAATAAGCCTGGGAAGCTATCTTTTATATTTTTTTATATTTTATATTTTATTATATATATGATATATATATGTATATTACATAGTTATATTTTAGCATTTTGAATTCGAGAACGTAGTCTGCATGTTAAATACAAAAATATAATTCTAATAGAATGCTGGGAATATGACTAAAAAGTCAACAACAAAGAACATAGAACTGGATTGTAGATCAGAAAGTTTGGCTTCAAATTCTTACTCTATTCCATGTTACCTGAGTGACCTTAGGCAAGTCACTTTCCTCATCTAAACTTCACTTTCCTACTCTGTAAATTGAGAGAATTACTAAGTTCCCATGTAGCATGAAACCTTACCAGTCTGATCCCATTGAGCACATGGATTGGGTGTCTTCTCCACTTTGTGTTTCCCCATCCCCAGAAGTATTACATTATATAAGAGTTTGACAAGGGTTCATGAATGCATATCACATATACAAAGAGCTAAATACTTTGAGATCATTTGTAAAAGAGATAAACTCATGAAATTGAACTGAAACATCCCATCAGTTAATTGATCATTCAATCAACTAACAATCTCTAAGTGTATTTTTTTCTCTATGAGTTCCTGTCCTAGGATTCTCCTAGAATTATTTGTCAGATTAATTTATGAGAAGTTCTCAGTCTCTCCCCTGCCCTGATAACTGCTTTAATGAAATCCCAAGTCAATATTCAGATTCCTTGTAGAAATTAATATTTAAGAACCGCTGAAGTTAGTGTCTCATGTGAGTGCAGAGACTTGGCTAGAAAGTGACCAGCAGCACTGCAGATATGAGTAAGGAACATGATGTCTGCCACTTGGGCTTATAAATATACAGAAGCAAAGTGGGGAGTGTGAGCAGAGGCCCTACAGTAGGGGAAGAAAATAGCTAAGTGAGTGTTGATTAGATCATCTGAAATCCACATTGTATCAGCGCCCTTTAACACACACTTTCAATATGACAGATTATCTGAAATAAAGTTATTGAAATGAGAAGTCTTTCATTACATGGGAATTGCATAAAACTGAGCGCTTTTCATAACATCCTAGACACAGCCTCGATTAAGTGCTGCTTGTGAGATTCACACCCCTGGTTGTCATCTTCCATCCCTCCTCCCCAACATGATTCACAGCTTTGAACACCAGAGGGTTGTGAATGAGCCTTCTATTTTACCATTTTGCCCTTATGTCCCATTTTCTTGATTGTCCCTTCTGCAATGAGTGGGGCCATTTGTTTCCCTTTATAAGATGTCTGTTGTCAATTGCCTTGTACTAGACCTGATGGCTACTGACATGCCTCCCATCTAATATTCAGTACCTTAGTGAAAATTGATCCCATTCTGTCTACCTTAGTCCCATTGTTTCATTTTAGTACCTTCCACAAGATCCTAGAATCTTGCCTTGGACCCTCTTTCCTGTCATTTCAGGAGCAAAGAATTAGAACTGGAAGGAAGCTGAGAGCCTGCCCAGTCCAAAACTCATTTTAAAGATTGTATATGTAGAGGCTAAAGAGGACTTGGAGGTTATAAAATGGAACACATTTAACATTTAACAAATGAGGAAATTGAGACTTCATCTTTTTGGTGAAATAACTTGCTCAAGGTCACAAAAGTAGTTAATTATCTGAATCTGGATTCAAATTCGGATTTTCTTGTTTTTAAGTCTGGTATTCTATCCACTGGAGCACCTTTCTGCCTCTGAAGTCCAGAGAAAAAGACTTTATCATAATCTTTGAGTTCTTCAAAAGATAAACCTGGACCAGAACTTGGGTCTTCTGATTCCAATAAGTGCCACCCCACTGTCCCTTCCACTACACTGAATGTCTTCCTGCTCATCAACTGCTCCTGCAAGCAGAAAACCTCCCTAAAATATCCTGGACAAGAGTTCATAGAGCACTTGCCTAAGATCAAAGAGGAATAGTAGAAAGAGCATGGCTCTTGCTTAAGAGGAAATGGGTTCAAATTCTGCCAGTGATACTACTATCTATGTGACACTTGGTATCTCTAAAACTCAGTTTCCACATCTGTAAAATAAGATGACTAATTAGATGAAGTCCTCTTCTATACTAGATCTGTGCTCATATTACCCTGTAACTTCTAGGATTTTCTTAAATATCAATAAATCTTTCAGGTATTTAATGAGACCAGCCTTGATGTGATAAAATCAGTCAGTTAACCAGTACTAATTGAATGATTATTATGCATCATGCACAATAACAACAACAGGAATAATGGACCCCTAATTTAACAGTGGCCTTAGTCTAGTAAACTTGGGGTCATATTCTTGGTCACCCACTAATTGTCTGTGTCACTTTAAAGCAATTGGGATCCATAAAACTCAGTTTATTCCCCTGTAAAGTGAGGTGGATGTACTAGCATATATATGTATATATATATATATATACATATATATATATATATAAATTACTCTTATCAAACATTTCTTTTTTTCTTCCCCAACCTCCCATTTGAGGGGAACTTTCTCTCTCTCTCTCTCTCTCTCTCTCTCTCTCTCTCTCTCTCTCTCTCTCTCTCTCTCCCTCCCTATACACACAAACACACACACAAATGCACATATTTTTATGTCTGTAGGTTTACATATACATCTATACACATTTGTGTATATATATATGTACATACATACACAAGCACACATACATACACAAGGATATATCTCTATATGTACACAGAGATAAATTAAAGATAGATAAAGTAAATGAATAAAATTTTAATACCTATAGGTAAGGTAGATAAATAGAAAGAAAAATAGATAAATGGATAGACAGACAGATAAAGATAGATGATAGATGATAGATAGATAGATAGATAGATGGATAGATAGATAGATAGATAGATAGATAGATAGATACATAGATACATAGATAGATAGGTGGATGGATAGATGATAGATAGATATAGATGGATAGATAGATAGATAGATAGATGGATAGATAGATAGATAGATGATAGATAGAGATAGATAGATAGATAGACAGAGACAGAGAGACAGGTAGTGAGACAGAACTAATTCCTGAATTGACCATGTCTAAAATATGTCTTAGTCTGAAGCCTGAGCCTATAACTTCTTTGGCAGGCTTGGGTAGCATCATGCACCATTACTTCTCTGGAATCATAGCTGGTCATTGCATTGATCAGAATTCTTAAGTATTCCCAAGTTGGTAGCAAATTGTTAAAGTCCTTTCCAGCTTGAATATTCTATTATTTTTGTTCTAGCAGCCTTCTTGCTAAGATTCCTTTCCCCTTCTGCATTCTATGTTCCAAATGTATATATTCTGATACTTTCTGCCTCCACATCTCTTGTGTCTGTCCCTTTCTTTCCATCCACGTGGTCATCCCCTCACCTGTCACATTGACTACTGCAATAGCCTCCTAATTGGTCTCCCAGCCTCAAGTCTCTCTCCGCTCCAATCCATCCATCATGTAACTGCCAAAATAATTTTCCTAAAGTAGAAATCTGACCATGTCCCACACCTGCTCAACAATTTGCCACATAGGATCTTGGCTATATCTATGATAAAAAGTAAACTTCTGTTTGGCATTTAAACCCAATTCACAGTCTGATTCCCACCTACTCTTGCCAGATTATTTCATAAAACCCCCTTCTCTACAGACTACACACTAGCCAATCTAGTCCACCTCCCACACCTGTGCCTTTACACAAGTGGTGACTCTTGCCTGGAATATTCTCCCTCCTTAACCCTGTTTCTTCAAATCCCTTACTTCTTTCAAAGCTCAGTTCATGTGCTCTTTATGGGAAAGTGAACCTGATCCAGATGATCTAAGTTCTTTCTTCTTCCTCCTCAAATGAGGGATAGGAATGGATCTATGATTTCATTAGTACAGAGAATTCTTATGTTGGGACACTCCCACTTGCAATGCAAAAGATCTCTTGCTCCATATCCTTAGTCTTTGAGAGTCATTTTGGCTCAGTCACACAAATAGTATGTGTCAGAGGTTGGACTAGAACCTGAATCTCTCTGCATCCTAGTCCAGCTCTCTGTTTATTATAGCAACGTGTTTATTGAGAAAATAATCCTCTGTGACTATGTTGTAATCTCACCCCTCTCCTCTCCCTTCCATCTCCCTAACACAGCAGAATCCAAGTCTCTAGAGAGCAGAGATTCTTTTTTGTTTTGTTTTTGTTTTTGTTTTGTCTTTCTAGTCTCAGTGCCTAGCACAGGATAACATTGTATAAATAATAAATATTTCTTGCATTGGATAGGATATCTTTCCAGTTCTCACATTCCATGTTCTGTGTTCTAATATTCTCCATTCCAAGATCCCTTATAGTTCTTACAGTCTACCTTCTATGTTACAACATTTTTATTCAAGGATTCTCTCTTCTTGTAACATTCTATAGTCTGTTCCAACATTCTTCACTTGACAATTCCCTCTAGCCTGTGTGTCTCTGTCTTACCCTTTTCACTCTGAGATCCATGTCACCCCCCGGTATTCTGTGGTCCAAGGGTCCATTATAGTTCTAGCAGTCTGCTGGACTATGTGCTTTTAGTAGGGAAGTAAGACATATGTAGATGAAAACATCATTAACTCCCGAAGGTAGTTGGTGCTAAGTGCCAGGTGACTGGATGAGACAATACTGCTATAGGAGGGAGAGGGTACAGTTGGCTGGATTGATCTATAGTGGGAAGGCATCATGGAGGATATTCAAGCCTTCAATGATAGATAGGCTTCTCCTAGCTCTTCTAGCTACTGGCCCCCATTTCTGTATATTCATTGACTAAAAAAAACACCCAGGAATATGAAGAGTAGTTATTTTTCCTTAGTCAAAGGTTTCCTGTACCAGAGCTCTAGTCATTCTTCATTTTGATGGGTGTTTGATGTACTGGAGAGGGGGGGGAGGTTATGAAGGGGAAACTGGCATAACTGTTAAAAAATGAAAATCAGAAATGGTATCTGGCCTTTGGCAGCATTAATTTTTCTCCCAGTAACTTATCTAAGATTTAGCTGGTCTTATATTAAACAATAAGTCATTTCCATGGCAACCGTCCTGCCACGTAACAACACATATCCTTATCAACTGTAAAATCAAAACCAGAGGGAAAATAGACACCAGAAAATTATCCAATAACCTTGCTTTTTTCCCTTTTTCCTTTTTGGTAAAATAATTATTGATCAGTTTCTTTATTTGAGGTCAGTGACATGTCCTCCCGATCCCTTCCTTTGGTTCTCTGCTGGACTAGGAGGGGTTGCAAGGGTATGGGAGTGAGGAGGGGAATTACCCACAATTACATCCTTGGAGAGAAGATGGGGTGAGGTCCTGAAATGCCAGAAGGACACCACTGGATTTTATTCCATCTGAAGTTGGCTAATGCCAACATTACTGCCATCTCTGCCTGCAGAGTCCTTGATAAGCCCTGGGGTCTTGCATTTGCTACTCCTTTTTAACTTCCCTTTCCAGGAGGATTGGAATTCAGTGCTGCATTAGTTCCCTGTCATGGAATCAGAGCTACATGGGGCCTGAGAAGAGAGCATGCTAGAAAGCAGAATAAGATTTTAGAGTAGGAAGGGACTTGGACTTTAAGAACAGAAAATAAGAGTAAGAGCCAGCTGGAGCCTTAAAACATAGAATTCCAAGGCTGGGCTGAGTACTTTGAGAATATCAGAGGTGAAAGGGCCTTAGAACAGAGAATCTTGGAGATGGGAAGGAAGGTAGAATAAAGAATGTCAGAGCTGTGGCAACCCTCTAACATAAAATGTCAGAGTTGAGAGGGAATATAGAAGAGATAATATCAGAACTGGGAGGTGCCTTAAAACAAAGAATAGAATATTTGGGGAAGACCCTAGAACACAGGATGTTAGAGCTGGAAGAAAACTTAGAACATAGAATGATAGAGCTAGAAAGGATCTAGAAGGAAGGACAAGGGATAGACAATGAGTTAAATTACTTTCCCAGAGCAACCCAGCTAGGAAGTATCTGAAGCCATATTTGAACCCAAGTCCTCCTGACTCTAAACCTGTATCTCTATTGATCCTCTTCTTTTTTTTTTAAAATATATTTTATTTGATCATTTCCAAGCATTATTCGTTAAAGACATAGATCATTTTCTTTTCCTCCCCCCCCCACCCCCCATAGCCGACGCGTAAGTCCACTGGGCATTAGATGTTTTCTTGATTTGAACCCATTGCTTTGTTGATAGTATTTGCATTAGAGTGTTCATTTAGAGTCTATCCTCTGTCATGTCCCCTCAACCTCTGTATTCAGGCAGTTGCTTTTTCTCGGTGTTTCCACTCCCATAGTTTATCCTTTGCTTATGAATGGTGTTTTTTTTCTCCTGGATCCCTGAAAGTTGTTCAGGGACATTACACCGCCCCTAATGTAGAAGTCCATTACGTTCGATTATACCACAGTGTATTAGTCTCTGTGTAAAATGTTCTCCTGGTTCTGCTCCTCTCGCTCTGCATCACTTCCTGGAGGTTGTTCCAGTCTCCATGGAACTTCTCCACTTTATTATTCCTTTGAGCACAATAGTATTCCATCACCAACATATACCACAGTTTGTTCAGCCATTCCCCAATTGATGGGCATCCCCTCGTTTTCCAGTTTTGGGCCACCACAAAGAGCGCAGCTATGAATATTTTTGTACAAGTCTTTGTGTCCATTATCTCTTTGGGGTACAGACCCAGCAGTGCTATGGCTGGGTCAAAGGGTAGATATTCTTTTGTCGCCCTTTGGGCATAGTTCCAAATTGCCCTCCAGAATGGTTGGATCAGTTCACAACTCCACCAGCAATGAATTAATGTCCCTACTTTGCCACATCCCCTCCAGCATTAATTACTTTCCTTTGCTGTTATGTTAGCCAATCTGCTAGGTGTGAGGTGATACCTCAGAGTTGTTTTGATTTGCATCTCTCTGATTATAAGAGATGTAGAACACTTCTTCATGTGCTTGTTAATAGTTTTGATTTCTTTATCTGAGAACTGCCTATCCATGTCCCTTGCCCATTTATCAATTGGAGAATGGCTTGATTTTTTGTACAATTGATTTAGCTCATTATAAATATGAGTAATTAAACCTTTGTCAGAGGTTTCTATGAAGATTTTTTCCCAATTTGTTGTTTCCCTTCTGATTTTAGTTATATTGGTTTTGTTTGTACAAAAGCTTTTTAGTTTGATGTAGTCAAAATTATTTATTTTACATTTTGTGATTCTTTCTATATCTTGCTTGGTTTTAAAGCCTTTCCCCTCCCAAAGGTCTGACATGTATACTATTCTGTGTTTACCCAATTTACTTATGGTTTCCTTCTTTATGTTTAAGTCACTCACCCATTTTGAATTTATCTTGGTGTAGGGTGTGAGGTGTTGATCTATTCCTAGTCTCTCCCACACTGTCTTCCAGTTTTCCCAGCAGTTTTTATCGAATAGTGGATTTTTGTCCCAAAAGCTGGGATCTTTGGGTTTATCGTATACTGTCTTGCTGAGGTCGTTTTCCCCCAGTCTATTCCACTGATCTTCCTTTCTGTTTCTTAGCCAGTACCAAATTGTTTTGATGACTGCTGCTTTGTAATATAGTTTGAGGTCTGGGACTGCAAGGCCCCCATCATATGTGTTTTTTTTCATTATTTCCCTGGATATCCTTGATCTTTTGTTCTTCCAAATGAACTTTGTTATGGTTTTTTCTAAATCAGTGAAGAAGTATTTTGGTAGTTCAATGGGTATGGCACTAAATAGATAAATAAGTTTGGGTAGGATGGTCATTTTTATTATATTGGCTCGTCCTATCCATGAGCAGTTAATGTTTTTCCAATTGTTCAAGTCTAGTTTTAGTTGTGTGGCGAGTGTTTTGTAGTTGTGTTCATATAGTTCCTGTGTTTGTCTTGGGAGATAGATTCCTAGGTATTTTATTTTGTCTAAGGTGATTTTGAATGGGATTTGTCTTTCTAGTTCTTGCTGCTGAGCTGTGTTGGAGATATATAGAAAAGCTGATGATTTATGTGGGTTTATTTTGTATCCTGCAACTTTGCTAAAGTTGTTGATTATTTCAATTAGCTTTTTGGTTGAATCTCTAGGATTCTTTAAGTAGACCATCATGTCATCCGCAAAGAGTGATAACTTGGTCTCCTCCTTGCCTATTCTGATGCCTTCAATTTCTCTATCTTCTCTAATTGCTACTGCTAGTGTTTCTAGTACAATGTCAAATAGTAGAGGTGATAATGGGCATCCTTGTTTCACTCCTGATCTTATTGGGAATGCATCTAGTTTATCCCCATTGCAGATGATATTAGCTGTTGGTTTTAGATATATACTGTTTATTATTTTTAGGAATGACCCTTCTATTCCTATGCTTTCTAGTGTTTTTAATAGGAATGGGTGTTGTATTTTATCAAAGGCTTTTTCTGCATCTATTGAGATAATCATGTGGTTCTTGCTAGTTTGCTTGTTGATGTGGTCAATTATGTGGATGGTTTTCCTAATGTTGAACCAGCCCTGCATCCCTGGTATGACTCCTACTTGATCATGGTGAATGATCCTTCTGATCACTTGCTGGAGTCTTTTTGCTAGTATCCTATTTAAAATTTTTGCATCTATATTCATTAGGGAGATTGGTCTATAGTTTTCTTTCTCTGTTTTTGACCTGCCTGGTTTTGGAATCAGTACCATGTTTGTGTCGTAAAAGGAGTTTGGTAGAACTCCCTCTTTGCTTATTATGTCAAATAGTTTGTATAGTATTGGGGTTAACTGTTCTCTGAATGTTTGATAGAATTCACAGGTGAATCCATCAGGCCCTGGGGATTTTTTCTTAGGAAGTTCTTTGATGGCTTGATGGATTTCAATTTCTGATATGGGATTATTTAAGAATTCTATTTCCTCTTCTGTTAGTCTAGGCAGTTTGTATTTTTGTATATATTCATCCATTTCTCCTAAATTGGTGTATTTATTGCCATATAATTGGGCAAAGTAATTTCTAATGATTACCTTAATTTCCTCCTCATTGGAGGTGCTGTCCCCCTTTTCATCTTTAATGCTGTGAATTTGCTTTTCTTCCTTCCTTTTTTTAATTAGATTGACCAGTACTTTGTCTATTTTGTTTGTTTTTTCAAAGTACCAGCTTCTTGTCTTATTTATTAAATCAATAGTTCTATCACTTTCGATTTTATTAATTTCTCCCTTAATTTTTAGGATTTCTAATTTGGTTTTCTGCTGGGGGTTTTTAATTTGATCGCTTTCGAGTTTTTTCAATTGCATTTCCAATTGATTGATCTCTGCTCTCCCTTGTTTGTTAATATAAGCTTTCAGGGATATGAATTTGCCTCTGATTACCGCTTTGGCTGCATCCCAAAAGGTTTGAAAGGATGTTTCGCCATTGTCATTTTCCTTGATGAAATTATTAATTGTTTCTATGATTTCTTCTTTAGCTAAATGGTTTTGGAGTATCATATTGTTTAATTTCCAATTGGTTTTAGATTTGGTTTTCCATGTACCATTACTAATCATTATTTTTATTGCCTTGTGATCTGAGAAGGCTGCATTCATTATTTCTGCTTTTTTGCATTTGTGTGCTATGTTTCTGTGACCTAATGTATGGTCAATTTTTGTGAATGTGCCATGTGGTGCTGAGAAGAAGGTGTATTCCTTTTTATCCCTATTTATTTTTCTCCATATGTCTATTAATTCTAATTTTTCTAAGATTTCATTCACTTCTTTTACCTCTTTCTTATTTATTTTTTGATTTGATTTATCTAAATTTGATAATGGTTGGTTTAAGTCTCCCACTAGTATGGTTTTATTGTCTATTTCTTCCTTCAATTCTCCTAGTTTCTCCATTAGAAATTTGGGTGCTATATTATTTGGTGCATACATGTTGATTAATGATATTTCCTCATTGTCTAGAGTCCCTTTTAACAAAATATAATTACCTTCCCTATCCCTTTTGATCAGGTCTATTTTTGCATTGGCTTTATCAGATATCATGATTACCACTCCTGCCTTCTTTCTATCAGTTGAGGCCCAGAAGGTCTTACTCCATCCTTTAATTCTGACCTTGTGGGTGTCAACCCGCCTCATGTGTGTTTCTTGAAGACAACATATGGTAGGGTTTTGGATTCTAATCCATTCAGCTATTCGTCTACGTTTTATGGGTGAGTTCATCCCATTCACGTTCAAAGTTATGATTGTCATTTGTGGACTCCCTGGCATTTTGATTGCCTTCCCTAATTCTAACCTTTTCTTCTTCGGCTCTACCTTTTAGTCCAGTGATTTACTTTGAATCAGTCCCCCTTGTCCCCTCCCTTGATGTTTCCCTTTTTAGTCCCTCCCTTTTTGTTCCCTCCCCCTCCCCCCTCTCTTTCCCTCCCTTTTTGTTCTCCCTCTCCCCCTCCCCCCCTTGGTTTTCCCTTCTCCTTACCCTTGTTGGGTAAGATAGAATTCAAGATCCCAATGGATCTGGATGTTTTTCCCTCTCAGAGTTGATTTCCCTGAGATTGAGGTTTAAGTAAACCCCCCCCCTCTCTTCCTCTCCTTCTTATAGGAGTTTTCTTCCCCTCCCCTTCCCCTGTGAATCTTTGTGTGAGAACCATTATTCTATTTGGTCTTTCTTTACCCCCTATTTATACATTACATTTTCCCCACATATTAGTATACATAGGTTGATATAAATGTAGTCCTTATAGAAGAGAGTTTGAGTAAAAGAAGATAACATTTTTCCCCTTTCCTTAATATTTACCTTTTCAGGTATTCCTTGCTCTTTGATTTTCAGTATCAAACTTTCCACAGAGCTCTGGTCTTTTCTTTGCAAAAAGTTGGAAGTCTTCTATTTTGTTGAATGCCCATACTTTCCCTTGGAAGTATATAGTCAGTTTTGCTGGGTAGCTGATTCTTGGTTGGAGACCCAGCTCTCTTGCCTTTCTGAAGATCATGTTCCATGCCTTACGATCATTCAGCGTAGAACTTGCAAGGTCTTGTGTGACCCTGATTGGCATTCCTTTATATCTAAATTGTCTTTTTCTGGCTTCCTGTAGGATTTTTTCTTTTGTTTGATAGCTTTGGAATTTGGCAATTACATTCCTGGGAGTTGTCTTTTGGGGGTTTAGTGTAGAAGGTGTTCTGTGAGCTCTGTCAGTGGATATATTGCCCCCTTGTTCTAGAATCTCTGGGCAATTTTCTTTGATTATATCTTGTATCACCATGTCCAGTTTGGTGTTTATTTCTGGCTTTTCTGGGAGTCCAATTATTCTTAAATTTTCTCTTCTCCCCCTGTTTTCCAGATCTATCACCTTGTCGGTGAGATATTTTATGTTCTCTTCTAATTTCTTGGTGTTTTGGCTTTGCTTTATTAGTTCTTGCTTTAAAGCCTGGTTTTCTTTTACAGTTTGGTCAAACTGGTTTTGTAGATGCGTGAATTTCTTTTGCATCATTTCCCACTTTTCCTCCCAGAGGGCTTCCATCTTTTTGGTCCTTTCTGATTCAAATTCTTCATGGGTTTGTGGAGAGTTTCTATTTCCTTTGGAAGATTTTGGAGAATTTTCTTGTATATCTTCTTCTATCTGCTCTGTATTTTGTATTTTGGCTCCATAGAATGTGTCCAGAGTCGCCCCTTTCATCTTATTTTTCTTGGTATTTTGGGGGCTTCTGTGCTTCTGTGGAGTTTGTCATCTCTGAACGTGGAGGATTGGCTTTTCTTGTCTTTGTCTGGTGATCAGAGGCTTTAGTCCTGGGCAGATGTTGGTTCTATGAGCGTTCCCTGGGTTAAACTGAATATGCCTCACTGGAACTGGAATGGAAGGGTCGGACCACGAGGCCACACTCTCCCCCTGGCTCGATTTCCGGAAGTTGCCTTCAGAATCCCTGGCCGTGAGGCTGTTTCCTCGGCCTGCGGGGGGATGGGCTGCCGCTTCCCCAAGCTCCGAGAGCACAGACTTTCACTGAGACTTGGATAGCAGGATCCAGCCCGTGAGGCTGTCTTGCCCGCCCTGAGGGTTGCTGTTGTTTTGACCAGCTCTCTGCAGCGGAGGCCCCAGGCAGTAACTTTCACCCAGACTGGGACTTGGGTAGAAGACCCTGAGGGTTGTTGTTCCTCAGACCCTGCTCTCTGAGCCCGGCGTGGCTGCAGCTTCCGGGAGCCTTGGACTCTGCGCTCCTACCCCTGAGGTCCGAGGGATCTCGGGTTCTGGCTTTTAAGGGGAGCCGTACCTTTTGAACCGGGTCCAGGTCCAGGAGGAGGGTTCCCAGGGTCTGTGCTGTTGATCGTTTTGAATTTCGGCGCCTTAGGAGCTTCTAGTTTGAGATCGGTCGGGAAGGGTTTTCCGGAGATCTGAACTTCAGCTTTCTCTAAGCCGCCATCTTAACCGGAAGTCTCCTATTGATCCTCTTCTTAAAGTTTTATACATACTCATATATTTACTAGTCTCTTCAGATAGAATGTAAACTTGATTTGTTTCAGACTTTGACATGTGTTTTCTGGCACATAATAGGTATTTAATAAATAATTGTTGCTGAATTGAACATAAAAGTAATAAATTTTAGATCTGAAAAGTGTGCAATACAGTGATACAATATAGACCATAGAATATTAGAATTGAAAAGAACTGTAGAGCAATGATGCTTAAACTTGGGAAAAGACCCTACAGTTATCTAAGATAACTTCTTCCTCTTTATTCTTTCTCTTTCTCTCTTCCCCCTCTTCTCCTTCTATTTCTCCTCTTCCTCCTCCTCCTCCTTCTCCTTCTTCCTCATCCTTCTTCTCCTCCTCCTCCTATTCCTCTCCTCCTTCTCCTCTCTTCCTTCTCATTTTTAACTCCTCCTCCTCTCCTCCTCCTCTTCCTCCTCCTCCTCTTCATCTTCTTTCTCTTCCTCCTCCTCCTCTTCCTCCATCTTATTCTTCATTTTTGTTTTTATAATGGAAGAAATAGAGTTATAGGAGGTGAAGGAACTTGACCCAGGCCACCTAGCTAAGGCTAGATAGCTTTACTTCTAGCCTAGTCAGTATCTATTGTACCCTCTGTATTTTGTCATTTATCCTATTTAATAGAGGTCTACACACCTGGTGTACATGGCAGAAGCTACAGAGAACATGTCCCCACTTCCACTGGGTAGCCTGGGGGAAAGATATTAAATTGGTGGACACCTCAACATCATCACTCTCCATTTTCCTTCAGAAACTTTTACAAATAGATTGGTTGGGAAACAAGTTTGGTTCATCTGTGGTCTCTCTGACCAATTCCAGTTTTCAAATTTCATATATTACAAGGAAGATATGCCTTACCTGCAGCTAGGTGACAGTTTGCTTCCTTGTATCTCTCAACATACTGATGAACTAGATATGTTGAATTACTATGACTGAGGATTCAGACCCAGAAAACCTGCAACAGCCTGGAGTTGTCCATGACCACTCCTTTCCCTCTTTCACTCTTGCCATCCATCAGGTAAATCTTATGGCATAAGATTGTCTTTATCCTTCCACTGTTGTTCCTTGATGGGAGAGATGGAGGGGATCTCAGAGTCACTATTCCTGATAGGAGCCTAAAAATCCATGGAGGGGAGTCCCCAGTAATGGTCACTGTCTTTACCAATCTAAGCTGCTCTAATTCCCTTAGTCCTTACCAATACAAATAGACTAAGCTGGATACTACCTAAGAGTCCATGTTCGTCCAGGTACACAAAGATAGGATATTCTTCATTTATGTTCACCTTATATGGGCTGGTCCAGTGAGAGAAATTCACCAAAGAAATCAGTTGATAGAAGTACTCTTGGCATTGAAGGAGGGAAAATTTCCAGTTCACTTGACCCATATGAGTCTGGTAAAAAAATACACATTTCCTACTTTCTTGGAATTATCTGAAAGACAGAGAGGTTAGATCATCAGCATCAAATTTGATGTGATGCTGGATCTTATAACCTCCATTTAATTGTCTCTTCTTAGGACAACTTCTGGTGAGATTACTCTGATTTTATGTTTGCTTTCCTTTTGTTGAAAAACTACACTTGATGGTTTCTTGATTTCTTCACATTGACAGCTGCTTTGCTCTCAGTTATTATTTGATAGGGATAAATTTCACTGAAGAGTATAAGGATTTGTTTATTCCTTTTAGGTGTCCCAGAGTTTCAGGGCATTTTCCTGTCAACTATGAAGATTTCACTAATAATGCATTGGTTCTGTCCAAATCAGATCCTCTAGGAGACATGAATGTCTAAAGATTAACATTTGTGAAAATGAGGCTCAAATTCACATATATTGTATCCATGAGTATGCTCCAGTATGATAATAGTTCAGCCAGATAATAAATAAACATTTATTAAGCCTCTACTATATGCTATGTTCTCAAGATGTGAAGAATATCCCTTCCATCAAGGAGCTTAAAATCAAATTGGAGAAAGAACAAATGGACACTCATGTTAAAACAATCTATAATCAGGAAAATAGGAAATTAGTCAGCAGAGAGAAGGGCCTGAACTTAAGAGGAATTAGGAAAGTTTTCCTTTGGAAGGTGAAATTTTAGGTAGAACTTGAAGGAAGGTGAAGAAATCAGGGAAGGCAGTATATAGAGATGAGGAAAGGAAGCATCCTTGATTTGGGAGATAGCCAGGAAAAATGCCAACATCCAAGAGATGGAGTGTCTTCTTCAAGAAACAACAAACAGGATGGATTGGAGAGGTGAGAGACTTGAGTAAAGCAGACCAAGCAGCAGATCATTACAATCATCAAGGAATGAGGTGATGAGGACCTTTAGCAGGTTAATGGCAGAGTCAGAGGGGAGAAGAACACATATCCAGTAGGTGTTTTAAAGGTGAAATCAACAGACCTTATCAACAAATAATGGCTATAGAAGGAGAGATATAGCAAGGAATTAAGGTCCATTCCTGGGTTGTGAGCCCCGTGGACTAAGACAGTAGCACCCTTGACAGTAATAGGAAAGTCAAGAAAGTGGGGATGGGTAGGGAAGAAGATAATGAATTTAGTTTTGGACATGCTGAATGCAAGATATCTATAGAATACACAATTTGAAATGAGAGCTAGAGATGTGAGCTTGGAGATCAGAAGAGAGATTAGGGCTAGAAAATGAGAGTCAGGCTTTTCCTCATAGAGATAATGAGATGAAATAAGATAGAAAGGAGAAAAAGGGAGCCCAGGGCAAAACCCAGTGGGATACCAGTAGTTACCAAGTTTGACTTAGATGAGGATCCAGCAAAGGACATTGAGGAGTGGTCATACAAGTAGAAGGAGAGACAGGAAAAACCCTAATATCTCCATTCACAGACGAGAAACCTAAGAATTTGAACTGATGAGAGAGCGTGTATATCTGAGAACATGAGAGAATTATGATGGTCCCTTTTTTACCACAGTCCATCTTGATGTGTATTATTTAACCATCATCAATCATCATCATCATTATTAAAATGACAATAATAACTAACGTTTATATAGCAATTTTAGGTTGACAAAGCTTTTTACAAATATAATTGTTGTCCCTACAACAGTCATGGGGGGTAGATGACCTTTTTTTTTCCATTTTACAGATGAGGGAATTGAGGCTTAGAGAGATTGAGTGACTTGCTCAAGGTCACAGATCTAGTAAGTGACGGAAACTGGATTTTAATTATTTTTTCTAACTTCAGATCCAAAACCCAATTTGTGCTATCCAGTTTCCTGTTCATGACAGGGACCCAATGGTTACTAGCCATTAAAATGATTCAAGGATAAAGAAAGAAATGGAACAGTTTTTATTTCTTGTGTTCCTCCTTGCCTCATAGAAATTTACTCAGGATACATCAGGCAAAATCTACACATGGAAAGGGAGAGAGAGAGATAGAGATAGATAGATAGATAGATAGAGAGAGAGAGAGAGAGAGAGAGAGAGAGAGAGAGAGAGAGAATAAAAATCATGTGATTTTAGGTAGGATGAAGAAACCATAGGAACAGGAGCAATTTAGTAACTAGAGGTTATATAGTACCTTAAGGTTTACAATGTATTTTAAGATATTATCTCTTTGGAGCCTCTCAACAACTCAATAAAGTAGATGCAATTATTATTCTCATTTTACAGATGAAGTACCTGAGGCTGGGAAAAGTAAATGGACTTTCTCTGGTTCACAGAGCTAAAGATAGCTTAGTTGTCCCCACAACAGCAATGAAGGGATTTGCCTCTTCTTTTTATACATTGTAAAACTAAGGCTGAGAGTTTAGTTGACCTCCCGATGATCAAACATGTAGAATCATGTGGATCTTGGATTTGAATTTTGATTCTAATTTTTTTTTGCCTTTTCCACAGCATAGTTTGGTTTCCCACAAATCATGTCTGTTTTGGTGAAATTTTGACTAGTAGACCATAGGGATTATCTATTTCCTTGTCATTTTTATTGGCCATCCACCATATACTTGCCCAAGAACACAGAGGGAATTGATTTTTATGAAGATATTGACAATTAGAACCTGCCCATACAAGGATAACTGAGCTGGTGAGATGTCTCCAATAACAAAATCATCAAATCTCAGAGTTGGAAGGCATGCCCTACTAGAACTCATAACAATATCAATAATGATGTCAGTAATGATAGTTAACATTTATATACTAATTTTTGATTTGTTAAATGCTTCACATACACTATCTCATTTGATAAAAATAGAACTCCTCTACACCATGAACAAGTGTTCATTACATTTTAAGATAGCTAGTTAAAGTTGAGGGATCAGGGCAGAAATTGCATCTTTCCAAGTAGCTCATTCAATTTTCAAACAATTCTAACTCTTTTGAAGTTTGAAAATTCAAAGACTATATCATCTTATCTTACCTTTCCAGAGTAATAACATTATACTCCCTCTCCATGCACTTCATAGTTAAACCCAATTGCCCTTATTACTGTTCTTCATATCTCTCCCCTCCATACCTTTGCACTGGCAGTTCCCTATTCCTGGAATGCTCTCCCTTTTCTTTCCTTAATTCTATCTGTCTCTTCCAATGCCTATTTTCCTACTAGACCAAATGTTAGTACTACTTTCAGCATGAAGTCTTTTCTGATTCACGCTTCTAATGATAAACTTTGTATTTAACTTATTTCTATATTTTCTATATTTATCTATGTGTAGATTTTCTTCTACAGCAGGACTTTAAGCATCTAGAGGGAAGGAATAATTTTACTTTTATCTTGGTATGCCTAACACCAAGGACAATGGTTGCCCCATAGTTATTCATTGATTAAATTCTACCAGTGTCTGCAAAAAGCCTTGCTCAGTATCTCTTATTCTGAGTACCTTCTCTCTGATGATCATCTCCAATTTATATGGTATCTATATTTTGTTTGTACATAGTTGTTTGCATATGATCTCCTCCAGCAGACTGTGAGTTCCTTTAGACCAGGGGTCCCCAAACTTTTTACACAGGGGGCCAGTTCACTGTGCCTCAGACCATTGGAGGACTATAAAAACCTAAACCTAACCCTAACTCTAACCCTAACCCTAACTCTAAGCAGTATACACAGTACAGAATCACCTCCCCCAGATTGCCACTCAGCATGCTGATGTCTTCCATTGTGCGGCCACATAAATCCTTTGCTCTGTGCCTCATTCTAAGGCACCACACAAAAGATTATGTCACTGGAAGTAGTACTGTACGTGAGCGATGCCACACTTTGTGGCATTGCCGCATACAGTGCTCCTGTCACTGACCACCAATGAAAGAGGTACCCCTTCCAGAAATGCAGTGGGGGCCAGATACATGGCCTCAGGGGGTCACATGTGGCCCACAGGCCATAGTTTGGGGACCCCTGCTTTAGACTAAGAACTGACTTCTTTTCCCCTTCTGTTTCTTTGTATACCCAGGACTTAGCACAATGCCTGGCACATGATAGGCACTACAATAAATATTTATTGACTGATTGGCTAATTAATTGACTTTCTAAAGGAGGAGAGCCCCTGCACTACACAGTGGGTAGAGTGCCAGGCTTATAGCAGATAGACTATTCTTCCTGGGTTGAAATCTTGCTTCAGATACTAGCTACGTAACTCTGGGCAAATCACTCAACCCTGTTGGCCTTGGTTACCTCATCTGCAAATGAGCTGGAGAAGGGAATGACAAATCGCTCCAGTATCTTTACCAAGAAATCCCCAAATGGGGTCATGAAGAGTGGGGCATGGCTGAAGTGATTTGAACAATGAAAACAATAAAAGGAGGAGAAAATATAGACAAGGCAGAGTAGTTGCCTTTGGATACTTTTTAAAAGGCTGCCTTGTGGAAGAAATGAGACTTCTTATTCTGTGTTGTTTTATTTTTTCCCAGAAGGCAGATGTAGCAGTGATGAGAGAGGGGAGGGGGTGTTGTGAAAAAAATTTAGATTCAATATAAAAAAAGATCCTAACAATTATAGCTGTCCAGCTATAAAATGAGCAGCCTTGTGAAGCAGGGAACTCACTATCATTTGGAGGAAATCAAACAAAGCCTGGATTACTAGTCACCTGGTATACTCTAGAGTGGATATACTTGTGGATATACTGATACATCCACAAATATACATTCTATATATAATGTGTCTAAATATACACATGTATACATACATATACTTTCTATACATAGGATGCATATATGCACATATATGTATATAGCAATTCAGATCTCTGTGTACAGTGTGTTTATATATACACATAGGTACATAGTCTGCGTAATGTGTATATATACGTGTATGTATATGTACACATGCATATATTCTCTTGTATGTGTGCATTCTGCTCATATGGAGCGAGAGGTAGGACCAGATGCCTATAAGGGCCCATTCAGCTTTCTGACTGACAGTCACTGCATCCTTGAGTATCACCTGTGGATACTAATTAGCAGTGCCTGAGCATCTTCATCTGTCCCAACTGGAGGCTCAGGTTGGTGGCATCCCCTTTCCCAGCATGGAGGCTAGAAACCTCCTGTGGAATGTTTGTGCTCCCCTGTTCCCCCTGTCATAGAAATCTCTAAAGCCAACAGTAAAACTCTCCCTATTGGCTAGTGCCATGGATGAATGCCATAAATATTAGCTGCAGGCAATGAGTGACTGACACAGGGAATAAATATTTGTTTTCTGTGAGAGGTGACGCTGAGTTGTTGGTTAAGAAGCATATCCTAGTATTGGCTTTAGGGAAAATTGCTACTGAATATTTGACATATATCAGTCACCATGTGTTCTTCGGTACAATAGGGAATAAATCCTTGGCTGATGAGTGCCTCATGTTCTGTTTCCCCTATAATGAGCCCCCTCCCCATTCCCCTGAGCACACTTGAAGACTAAGATTTATAGCCTCTTTTTGCTCTCTGAGCCATAGTTAAACCTGAAGATAAACCTAGAGATTAATTCAAAAGATATTTGCCAAACACCTACTATGTGTAAGGTGCTAGCAAGAGATGGACAAAATATATTTTTTTGTCATCAAGGAGCTTATATTCTACTGGTTGGGTGGGATAGGGAAGAGCTCCAACATATAGAGGAATCACAGAATTTGAAAATTTTGGAAGAGACTTTAGTGTCCATCTGGTCCAATTTATATCCAAAAAAAGAATTCGCACTATCATGTATCACACAGGTGGTCATCTAGCATCTGTATGAAGAACCCCAATGGTGAGGGGGGACCTCTCATAGCAGTCCATTCCACTTTGGGGAAGCTCTAGACAAGGTTGAGATATAGGTCTATCTTCCTGTTCTTCAAATATGACATGCCATTTTCCTTTAATGATCTTTCAATTCAAAGTCTATTTTGAACCTCAGTTCCTTTCTCTGTAAAAGGATGGGGTTGGCCTGAGTGAACCCTCTGGACACTTAACTCAATATCTATCTATCTATTGATCTATCTAATCTATATCCTGTTTCATGACTTGAATACTCTTTCTACCAGCCTTCATTGCCTCCCCCAGTGCCTAACACATAACAAAGATGTCAGAATTGTTTGTGGAATTGAATTGAATCACTGACATCCTTTCCTCCTTCCACTTTTACCCTTGCAATATCTTGGCTATCTGACAATGTGGATCTAGTCCTTTAACAAGCAGCTCCTTGACCCTGATTTTGATAGTAGTTAGTCAATTACAGAGTTGCGT
The DNA here is from genome assembly GCF_027887165.1 of Monodelphis domestica. NCBI lineage: Eukaryota > Metazoa > Chordata > Mammalia > Didelphimorphia > Didelphidae > Monodelphis > Monodelphis domestica. The sequence goes on from NC_077228.1 coordinate 20,343,772, forward strand.
AAACTGGCACTTAACCATCAATTGGGTTTGTATACTCCCCTCTTCTCTCTCCTACCTTACACACACTTTCTCTCTCTCTCTCTCTCTCTCTCTCTCTCTCTCTCCACTCTCCATGCCTGCTGCATCATTAGGTGATAGGACGTTATGTCTTCATTCCAAGTTTCCAAGTGAGTGGTTGTCTCTGGGGGCGATGGTGCATCTGTGGAAGGCGAGCTGGAAAGCACAGAGGAGGTGTTATGTGGGTGAATGGTGATAGCATATTTAGGGAAACAATTTCCCAGATGCTTTTTTGAGGGAGAAGGGGGGAAATGGTGATTTCATTTTAATTTCTCATCTGCAGTCAAATGTATAGTATGTTGGCTATGAGACTTGCTAAAGAAAGCCCAGCCTATTTCAAAATCCTCGAGTGACAGGGAGGAAGAGTATTTAGAATCAAACAGAATTCCCTCAACTTGCATCTGGCTCTTTCCCGGGGATGCACGTAAGCCAGGGAGCGATCTTCTTATCACTTGCCACTTTTCTTTCAGCTGCCTCTTAATGTTGCCTAATCCTCTTTTTGACGGAGAGGGGACTAAACTTAGATGGAATTAGAGTTTAATATTTTAATGTGATTCCTCCTGAAACAAAAAAAAGAAGGGAGCTCTGTTCAATCGCTGGAGAGATGGGCAGCAAATAGGAAGTAGGCAACATCAGGACCAGTTTCTATGGCAACAAGAATGTCAGCTATCCTTTTGCCTGATTCTATTAATCTGGGAGAGAAGTAATGATACTGACACGTTTGGAATTTATTTAAACAAGGAGGTGAAAAGATAACCCTGCTGCAGATTAAAAACAAGGGTGAAGTTAAGTCACCACCACCTGACATGGATATACCATCTTGGCATAACTGGGAGAGAAGAGGCATCTGTGAGACAGGTGCACCGACTTTGATCAAGGCAAGAGATATAGTTGTTCTCCAAGAGATTTTTTCCAAATGGTTGAGGAGTGGAATTGGTGTGCACAGGGTGATGCCTATCACATTTTCTATTTGAATCTTGTATGTTGCATATGTCTAATTGTGCTTATTTGATGGAGGCAGAATATTTGTCCTTTCTGAAAGCAACATTCATTCAGACTTTTCTAGGAAAGGAAAATCTGGAGACCAGTTTCATTAAGTGAGGAGTAGCAGAAAGTCAGAAGTCTTAGCTATGTTACTTATTATCTCTGCCCTAGGGGAAGTGGCATAAGCTCCTTTATTTACCCATCTATGAAAAAGGAATAAAAAATTTGTCCAGCCTGCTTTACTTGATCATTTTAAGGATCTTAAGAAATAATCTGCATCTTATTTGTAAGTGCTTTATAACTGAAAATGCTTTGCAGCACCCCTCCTTTTCTGAGATCTTTCCTAATTTATCCATCCACTAGTGTTTCCCCCCTCCCCGAAAGTCTTTGTATTACATTGTATATATTCTGTACACATGTGACATTCAGGCTTTTTAAAAAAAACATTACCTTGGGTCTTAGTATCAATTGTAAGACATAAGGGCAAGGGCTAGGCAATAAGAGTTAAGTGACTTGCTCAGGGTCAAACAGTTAGGAAGTGACTGAGGCCAAATTTGAAACCAGGTAGCCTCAACTCCAGGCCTAACTCTCTATCCACTGAACTACCTAGATACCCCAACATTCAATTTTGCATAGTAGATTGGGATATTGAGAGATAGAGAGAGATTGATAATTGGCTTCAAAACCAGGCAGATCCCTGCCCATAGTCCCCAGTGCTCCAGCTCTACATGTTGCAGAAGAGGTTCTATAGCATTCCCTATCCTAGTCAAAATCATGTCTAGCTCTATACCTGATTCTTGTATGTTGTATATATTTAGATGTAGACAAAATTTCTCCCCCAAATTGAATATAAACTCCTTAAGGACAAGAGATGGCTTTGTTTTTGGGTACCCAGTGCTTCTCACAGTACTCTATGAATAGTAGGTGCTTAATAAACATGTATTAATTAACAAAATGGCATCATATAAATGTGAATCTTATTACTATATCTATGGCTGAAAGATTTCTATGTAAGTTGATCTAGCACATATTACTGAGCACCCACTATGTGCAAGGCATGTGCCTTGACCATCTTTTAATCTTCATCCTTACACCATCACTAAGCCACCCCCTACACACATATATACACAGATCTGCTTAAACATTGCCAAGTATACCGACTCTCTTTTTCAACCCAGTCAGTTCTGAATTAATAGAAATGATGACTGAACGGCATTAGTCTGGACTATCAATACTTTTGAATAAAACAATTATATAGAAAAAGCTATGTTAGGTGCTAGGGATACAAAGACAGAAAACAAAAATATGGTCCTTACCCTGAAGGATTTTATTATTTAGTGGGGAAGAAAAGGAATGAACACCCTCAAAATATGAAAAAATCTAAACATTCAAGTGCATAAAGGAAATTTAAGTAAACCAGAAGGTTTGAGAAAAGAGGTAAGGAGCAGAATTAGCTACAGGAAGATAATCAGAGCAAGCTTCATAGAGAAGTATTGTGAGTATACTTATGAGAAGACTGAAGCAAGAATTTGAGTGACAGCCTAGAATTCTCCAAAAGCTGGCTGGGTAAAAGTTCCACGCTGTTGAAGGAGGAGTTTTCTAACAGTCTGGAGCTGAAAGGGAAGACTAAAGCTGTGGATCTGAGACTCCCCTGGAAAAACCATTTATCAAGCAGCCTGCCTGTGAGGATCAACTAGAAGAGGTGGAGAGGAAATCTCCCATCATCAGGGTGAACAGATTGACTAGGGAAGAGAATCTGTACCTTGTCTTGATCATCTAAGGACACCATAACTTGGATTCCTTCCCCTTGACCCACCAAAGAACTCTAAGTGAGAATTTGGGCTCCTGTTAGGACTTAACTTTAGTAACTCGTATTAATCTTTAGTTTAACTTAGAAAAATATTAATCTTAGAAATTAGCTATAGTGGGTTGGGGTAATAATCAGATGCAAACCTTTCCCCTTATCATCCCTTATCTTGTTCCTTCTCTGTTAATAAACTGAGTATTTATATGTATTTTTCCCTTTGTATAAACCCTTTCCCCTTTTCAAATTATTATAAACAGGACCAAATAATAAAATAGATACAAGAAGTTAACATTTTATGGAAATGTAAAGAAATGGAGTCAGCAAGGTGACTCATTGTGTTCAGAGTCAGACTGGACATGAGAGGTTCTGGATTCAAATCTGACAATAGACACTTCGTAGCTGTGTGACCTTGGGCAAGTCACTTGACCCCCATTGCCTGACACTTAACACTCTTCTGCGTTGGAACCAATGAACAGTACTGATTCCAAAAGAGGTTTCTTTTTTAAAAAAGTAATAACAACTAGCATTTTCATATCAATTTAAAATATATGAAATGCTTTGCCAATATCTTTTTTGATCCTCACAATGCTGTTGGAAGATAGCTCCTATTGTTATCTCTGTGATACAGATTTGGAAACAGAGGCTGAGAGAAATTAAATAATTTGCCCTGGGTCACACAACTATAAATGTCATGCCTTTATTATTATTATTAGAGGTGCTATGATATAGGGGAAATAACTCTAGATTTGAATCAGGAGACCTAAATTCAAATTCTAGGTCCAATTACTATGTGACATTGTATTAAATAATTTCTCTTCTCTCGACTTCTGTTTTTGTTGTTGTTGCTCAGTCATGTCAGTCATGTCTGACTCTTTGTGACATCATTTGGGATTGTCATGGCAAAGATTCTGAAATGGTTTGCCATTGTATGTATCCTCCAGCTCATTTGACAAATGATCTTGTCCAGGTTATCCTATATATAATCCTTTGTTGATTAGTTCTAATTTTTTCTGTCTATACTTTGTTAGTACATAGTTGTCTGCATGTTATCATCCACTTTAGAGTGAATTCCTTCAAGACAAAGACTGGCTTTTGACCTTTTTTATCAATAGTGTTTAGCACACAACCTGGTATATAGTAAATACTTACCCTAGCTATTAAGTAGCAGAAGTAGGATTTGATCTCAGTTCTTCTGCTAATATAGCTTGATTACTCACCTTAGATAGTTGTCTTAGGGCATTTAGAGGTGAGTTTACTTGCCCAGGATCATTTTGCCACTATGTCTAAAAGGCAAAATTTGAACCAATTTTCCTCACCCCAAGATCAGTCATCAATCTACTATACAATGTCTCCTTACCTTAATAATTATGAAGAAATAATAATATAATGACCATTATGTATAGAACACCAATTGGAAGCCCAGTAGCCTCATTGTAAAATTTTTTTCAATGTGGGTCAGCTTGCTATGGGATTATTTGTTCATTTATTTGTTTTTCCCCCTCAGGATGAAGGAAAGAGATGATTCTGTTTTATTCCCCCAGTGGTTCCTTTTTCTATTCTTTCATTATTTAGATGGATAAATATTTTTTGACTTTCCAATGTACCATGACAAGATCCAGTGTATTTGTGCTGTTAGAGCACACAATAAATATGGATGGAGATATTGGTCCTCATGATAAAACACCATCTTTTCATCTTTATCTTACAATTTCAGCCAACTCTGGAAAAATGACCACTTCTCATTATAGAAAATGAATTTTCAGGAAAAGAAAGATATCTCTTAACACGGCCTCAATTTCTTACTATTGGCCAGAGGCATATGGGGGAATTAGCTGCTTTCTGTATTCTTGACTGAGTCTTATTAAAACTCTGATTTCCCCCCTCCTTGCCAAGACAAAAATACCTCTGTATGAATAACTGTTGGACAACTGCAAAGCATGAAATAGAGGGAAGCGTAACCAAAGCAACTCTAAGATTTTATTAACCAGGAGCTCTTCTACATAGAAATTGAATCTCTTTTTAGAAACATGTATCAAAAGGTCTGTGTATTTATTTCTGGCTGCTTTTGGGCACACTTTTAATTCAAACACAATTTGACATGAAATACTTCTTTTCCAAAAAATGGGGTTTTGGATACATAGTCAGGTCACATTCAAACTCTGGCTTTCTGGTGAGCAACAAGAAGGGTTACAGACACTTAACACTCCAGGTATATATATTTATCAGCACATCTTGCCCACTTAAAAATGTCAGAATTAGACCCCACCCTCCCACATGCACTGAAATATTTATTATGATTTGTGTTAACAAAGACTAGAAACAATTAAGATGCCCATTGATTGTGGATAGGCTAAAAAATTATGGTACCTGGACAGAATGGTATAAGAAACCAAAAATATGATGAATTTAGATAAGCATGAAAAGACTTAAATGAATTGATGCACAGCAAAGTAAGCAAGAAAATTATATACATAGTGAATTCAATAATGTAAATTGAAAGAACAACTCCAAAGTAATTAAAAATGAATATTGCAAAATTTCTTAGATCTGTTATATAAATGGCCTCCAAAAAGTTCTAAGTGAAGATACCTCTACTAATTCCTTTCTAGAAATAGAAAGTCTATGGGTGTAAAACTACATATATTATCAGACTTTTCAGACAATTGATCATGTTTGCTGAATTTTCTCCTCTTATAAATCTTCTTTTAAAATTATATTTGTTATATGAAGTGGGTTTCTTAGAGGGAAAGGAATAATATGAGATTCTGGGGATGTAAAAAGAAATCAACAAATATCTTTCCATCCAGGAAAACCACATGCCCAGATATCTTAAGGGATTATGTTGCTCCTCCTTTGATGTCTTCAAGCTGATGACCACTTGTCTGGTATGCTACAGTGAGGATTTTTTCATGTCTAGGTTGAACTAGATAGCTGCTGAGCTCCCTTCCATCTCTCAAATTCTGTGATTCTATGAATTCCATGTAATTTTGTATTAGTGTCACCTTTCAAAGTAGCTTCCATTGGCAGACCCAATAATTATTCTAATTATATAGCAAAATAAAAAATAAAAGTGGAATCATGCCTAGTCATTTCCTGGAAATGGCTTCTTCAGAGTCATTTGGGAGACTTCCTAGGAAAATATTTCAATTCTCCTTGAATCTCATTTTTCTCATCTATAAAAAGGAGATTGGGTCACTTGTACTTCCTATCTCTCAAAGAGCACTTATAGTCTTTGAAGCACTGAAATAACAGGAATAGCAGATAGGTTATGAATGCCATGCTGGATGTTTAAAGTGGTTATATTAGCAAGGCACTGTCAGTAGAACTACCTGTCTTGGCACCTGCCCTCCCAAGAACTCCTGCTGAAATCCCTACTTCTAGTCCTAAACTCTGCAGTATCTATCTCCAATTCTAACTCAATAAGATAGAATGAGATTTGTAAAATGCATAGCCAACAAGCCAAGTGCTGTCCAAGGTACTATTCACTTTGCCTGCCAAGAAACTGGAGAACTCCCCCTGCATCATTTCCAGATTGACACTGAATGCATATAAGGTAAAAATCTGCATCTACCAAAAGAAATCAGTTCCTCAAGTCCCATTGTGAAGGAGTTGTGGGAAACTGACTATTGAAGAGATAGTTTAGTCTAGTGATAGAGTCCTAGATTGGGAGTAAAAGTCCTGGGTGAAAAAAAAGTGCCTCTGACATTTACTATATGTGCAGCCATGCTTGGTTCATTTTACATCTTTGATAATCATAGTATTTTGAGTAAAATTAGTGTAAAAATAGCAGGTACCCCTCCATGCATGTGTATACAAATACACATATGTATGTATATGCATGCATGAATGAATGCACTTGGATGTGTTATATAATATCTTGTAATATAGACATGTAATACATACATGTGAATATGAGTTATTAAACCACTCAAAGAGGGACTGTGGTAGTGGTGATATCAAATGCTCTTGGACTCTATCCTCCTCCTGTCTTTGCTGCCTTTGACCTTGGGCACAAATGTATTATTCCTTAAAGTGACGCTAAGCCTGGGTGCTTCCAAAGTTTGTCTAGGAACTTCAGAACTAGCTTGTTACATTACAGACCTAGAGGGAGATCATGCTCTTTGGGAGATCATGCTCTTTCATCCAAGCACAAAATAGCCCCTGAATGACATAACCTGTTTTCATCTAATGATCCAAGATTTTTCCTCCTTCCAAATCATAAGGATTTCTTCATACCTAGTTTGATACCTGGTGATACCTTGTTATCAAGCCTGAACCTATTTGGGTACGGAAAATTTTTCAGATAGTCCACAGATATAAATCTGCACGTGTAACTGGGAATTTAAGTTGTTCAGAGTCACAGAACCTGCATTATTCAGAGGCAAAATTTGAACCCAGGTGTTTCTCATTCTGAGAGTAACTCTTTATCCATGAAACCTCACCAATGCCTGTGTATGCACATACATGTTTATTTTTATGTTCATCCAGATACATAGAGGGAGATAGACAGAGACATACAGACAGCCAAAATCAGAGAGTCAGCCAGCCTTTTTTTGGACGTAAAATGAGGGATGATGGTCTCAGAGGCTACCTGTGCACTCAAATCTATGATCTAGTCAAGGTTTGGTGAATCTTTTCCCAGTTCGAGTGCCCAGAGGGCAAATTCAAGCTGTTGGAGAGCTCCCAGATTACCAGGGAGTTGAATGAGAAACTGCTTGCTTTGGTGCTGGACACAGGAGTGGGGCTTGCAAAAATAGTCCTCAGGTGCTGGGAAGAGGGGGAATGGAACAGCTCCCTGAGTGCTGGCTGTGCACACGTGCCATGGCTTTGCCATCAAGCATCTAGTCACTGAAGAGAAGCAGCATGATGCATTGGATAGAGAGTTGACCTCAGATCCAGGAAGACGTGGGTTCAAGTCTCACTCTGACCCATTTTGGCTATGTGATCCAAGGCAAGTCACCTCACTTGTCCATGTTCAGGCACACCTGTAAGAATTAAGTCAAAGAGAAGGTGTGTTATGACCTGCTTTGTCATAGGTATTTCCTCATCTAGAAGCTCCGTATGTCAGTGAAACTATAGAGGCAGTCTTTCCCTCTGAATCCAAAAACCCATGAGTTGCTAGTAGGTTCTTGAGGCAGAGTGCTTCTATTCAATTTCATCCAATGGGCATTTATTAAGTATTTCTTGTATGCCAGTTACTATACTAGAAGGAAACAAACAAAACAACTCCAGGATTCAGGGAATACCAAGATGATATATAATGTATATGAAGTAACTTTTAAGATGGGTGTAAAAAGAATCAACAAATATAGCGAAAAAAGAAAACCTTTGCATAGAGGGTGATTTTTGAAATGACTGATAGATGAAGCCTAAATACTCTGCAAGGCAAAAGTAAAAACAGGAAAAAAAAACATTTCAGAATTGGGAGGTGGGGGAGGTACAACTTCTGTGAAGCCACAAGGTTAGGAGAATAAATGCCATTTATTGGAAATTAGTTAGTATCCAGTGGCTAAAGCTTTAAGTCTTGGTTTCAGTAAAGAAGCAACAGTTCTCATTTGAACTTCTACCAAGTCTAGTCATGCCCTTGGGTGAGGATTCTGAGAGTTGGGTCAGAAAATGGGCACTTGAGACCTCTTTTTGCAACTTCTTAGCTGTTTGCATTGGAGGAGGTCACTTCTTTCCTATGAAGCCTCCTCCATAAATTGGGAAGAGGCAGAATAAATGTTATGATCCATAGAAAGTAAAGAAGATCTGACTCACCTTTGTTAGGTGTCTTCAGGCAAATTTCTTTAGGAAACTCTCCAAGAAGTAAGAAAGAGCTGCCTCTACATTGGTACAGGATATAAGGTCATTGAGAATCCCTGGTCCAAAAAAAATAATAAAACAAATATAGGCACAGTTGGATGGCTCAATGCCTAGAAAGCCAGACCTAGAGATAGGAAGCATTAAGTTCAAATCTGGCTTCAGATACTTCCCAGCTGTGTGACCCTAGGAAAGTCACTTAACTTCAATTTCCTAGCTCTCCTTATTCTTCTCCCTTGGAACTGATACTCAGTATTGATTCTAAGACAGAAGATAAGGGTTTAGAAACAAAAAAAAATAATACAATAACACTTGCCACTAGCTACAACACAGAGCTGTCATAAAGATCAAACAAGATGAGAGATTTTTGAAGTGAAATATAATGAGCTGTGAAGATGATGATGACCATGATGGTGATGATTGGGAAGACCTGACTTCAAATACCTTTTCTCATATATTGACTGTGTGATCTTGGGAAAGTCATTTAACCACTCAATATCCTAAACAACTCTCTTTAAGATTATAAATTGCAGAGAGGGATTTGACCTACATCGGTGGAGGGAGTTTCTGCATTCAGAAGTTCCATATCCTGAATAAGGGTCTCCCTTTATCCAGTAGGTGACACAATATGTTGAACCTGGAGTCAGAAAGACCTGAATTCAAAACCAAAATTCAGATGCAGGCAATTACTAGCTGTATGATGGTGAGAAAGTCACTTAACTTCTCAGCCTCATTTTCCTCATCCATAAAATGGGGATACTACTTATGATAGTATGTAACTCCCAGAGTTATCTCAAGGATGAAATGAGATAATATTTGTAAAGAGTTTAGCACAATCTCTACCTCACTGCTTTTTTGTTGTTGTTCCTGGATGTCTTATGTAACTCTGTCCCCTCACTTCATCCCCTCCCTCCAACTCTTGCAGGTTTTCAGTTAAGAATCTAACATAGGGTTGCAGATTGATTTGAATGTAAAAATGTCCACCCCCTTTCCTGCTGCCAGGATACACGTCATCGAAAAATTTGAGGGCAACTACGTCCAAAGGGCCATTGTCTAACCCCAGTGATGTGGAGAATGAATGCCTCTTCTCTCCAGCAGCTCCAGAGGCACTCCCTGACCTATAATGAAGCCTGCAAATGGGTTCTCTAGGATACCCACATACTAGGTATCCCCCACTGCCAATGAGGCTCTGAAAGTTTAATCAGGCCTGGCCTGAGCCTGGCAAATATTTAAAACTTTCTCTGTGGCCAGATGGATTCATTAGAGACGCTATGTCTACTTAGACTAATTCTTTCCAGTTCAGTGACGAAAATGTCACATATGAAGGCGCTTTGGTGCTGGCTATAAAAACTCATCTAAATGCCAAAGGTAAAATATTCATTTGTTTCCTCGGTGTGGGGGATTCATAATGGCCCGTTTTATTTAGTGAGGCCCAGATGGAAATGGGGTCCTGATTAAAAAATAATAGATATAAATTGCCCTTCTTTGATTGGTTATTTATTTTTGAAACAGACGCTCTTTTTTTTCAGCAGGGGGGTCCTGGGAAGATACTGGCATTGGGAGTCAGGAAATATGATGCCTTCATGTCTTTGTACAGGCTGTGACCCCAGCCTGGAATTTTGACTTCTTTCCTAGTGTGTATTAGGATCCCTGACTTCTTTCAAGACTTAGCTTAACTGCCACCAGCTACTCTTTCTGAGATCTTTCCTGGTCCACAATTTTTAATTCTTGCTTCTTGCCACACAATTGCTCTGAATTTACTTTCTATATATTTTGTAGAATGGTAGCAAGGAGGAGAGTCTGGTGAACTGACCTTGGAATAAGGAAATTGGGGTTCAAGTAGCATCTCTGACTAATACTGGTTGTGTGAGTCTGGATGAATTATTCTTCCCCCTCCCCAAAGACTAACATCTTTGGGGAGGGGGAAGAATAATTCATCCAGACTCACACATATATGTTATATATATATATATATACATCTATATTTGCATATATATATATATATATATATACAATTTCTTGCAGAAATAATTTTAACATTCATTTGTTGATATCCTTTGTGATCCTTCCCAAGGTGGCAGGCAGCATAATATAGGTTAAAATTGTTAGGAAGTTACTCTTAATGCCTCAGCCAGTTTTATAAACCTAGAGCTCCAGAGAAAACGCTACACTGCATTTGCAGAAATATTCACACTGGGTGTTCTCTACACCAAAGGAATCATAGATCAGTTTTTTTAAAAAGCTAATTACTTAGCTGGATAATATTTTCCCTCAGTAGAATATCAGTCCTTTATGGGCAGAGACTAATGCTCATTTTATCTTTGTACCTTTAATTCTTAGCATGATCCTCACCTTCTACCCTGACTAGGCATGGGACTGAATGAGGGATTTGAGTGAGTCAATTTACCTCTTTGAACCTCAGTTTCCTAAATTATAAAATGAAGATGATAAATAACTTGACTGGTCAGTTTAATGAAGGGTTTTATATTCATTATTCCATGAGTGCCTTGTAAGCATCATGTTTGAGGGACACTATTCATGCCTACTTTGTTATTTCTATTTTATTGATGAAGTGACTGAGACCTCATAAGGATAAGTGAATTACCTGTGGAAACATGACTAAAAAGTGTCAGAAGCAAGTTTTGAAGTCAGATCCTTTTTTAATCTAGCTTCAGGACTCTATAGACTTGGCCATTGCAAACTCATCTAGTCTAAAATGTAATTCATAGTTACATACACAAACTCCAAATCCATCCAAGATATCTTCCCCCCCCCCCCAACTTTACTATTTCTTTTAAGGGCAGCACCATTCTTCTAGCCACTCAGGTTCATAACTGAGGAATCATTCTTTGTTCTTACACAAATCTTGCCAAAGTTGCCTAATTTTTGACTTGATTCAACCTTTTCCATATTTTTCATATACATCCTTTTCTCTCCATTAATATAATGTGTACCCTAGTTCTGTCTGCCATCACCTCTCAGGTGGAATATTTCAGTAACCTGATAAATGGTCTCCTTGAATTCTATTTTTCTTCTCTCTTTAATACAAACTCCACCCAACTACCAAATAGAGATTTTTAAATCACCACATTATGTCCTTTTCTGCTTGAGAAGTTTGAGTGATTCTTTATCATCTCATGTCTCTTCTGCCTATAATACCCTCCTTCTATATGTCTATCTTTTAGAATTCTGAGTTCTCTCCAGCTTCTTTTCCATCTTATTTAATGTGCTTTAATGAATCATCAGTTGTTAATGCCAACCTCAGTGTCACATAACTAAGAAGGTTCTGAGGCCAAATTTGAACACATGTGTTCCCAGTTTGTTTCAGGACTGACTCTCGATCTTCTGTGCCACCTAGTTTCTCCAAAACTCAAGATTCTAAGAGGGAGAGGTTAGAAAACTGCATATTCCAGGCCCTTGGGATATAGGAGATGGACTCTTGTATATAGAGACATAAGAAAAATATGTGGAGGAGAATAATGGATAATGAGTGAGGGAGAGGATGGGAACTAGGCTTCATTCAGATTTAAGACTGCTTGCTGCTTTGGGCAAAGGGGGTTAAGCATAGAGGATGTTTTATATATTATTGTTATTATTATAATACCTCTGGAGGAACTTCCACATTTTTAATTTATGCTGGAGTCTTCATTGTTTATTGGGCATGACATCTACCAAACCAGTCTATGAATTATCAATGAATTCTTAGGTCTCTGACTCCATAAATTCTCATATTCTTCTCTAGAATACAGTTGAGAGTGTGTGGTAAAGGGAATAAGGAAAATGAGAGGAATTGTTTTGTCCCATCTAATTAGACTCTCCTCTGAGCCGGGAAACTTTCCTGATGCCAGAAATTAACCCTTGTTGGCATGAAAACATTTGACTCAATCATCTAGGATTGGTACCGATGGAAAAGAAACTCCAAGTCATTATTCACTATAGGCATGAGACTCCTTTAACCTTTCATACCTGGTGCTGATCTGGACTTCATAGGACCACAATTTTCAAGCTGGATGTAACCTTAAAGATTCTCAAGTCTAAATCCCTCATTTTACAGATGAGTTGTCTAATACCAAGAGAGATGTAATAAGTTGCCAAAGGCCAAATAGCCAATAAGTGCCAGAGTTAGTAATTGACACCAGGTACTCCGACGCTCAGTTCAGCCCTCTTTTTTCTCAAGAAGATAGAAAAAGTATCTCATTCTATTTCCCAAATGACCATGTATCCTACTCATCAAAATACCTTCCTCTCTTACCACAACTGCCCTAGAGATGAATGTGAGTTTTTTGAGGCATAAGCTACTTTTGCTTGGCATCTCAATCCCTAGCAATTAGCACAGTGCTTGGCACATAGCACGCCTTCAATACTTATCCATAACTTCATTCATCTGATTGCGCTATTGCTCTGTTTTTATCCTAGGAAAGAAACAAATTTTCAAAATACCATTTTATATATCTAGTGCTGGAAGGAACCTCAGAAAACATATGGCTTAAGTGTGTCATTTTACAGATGTGAAAACTAAGGCCTAGAAAGTTCAAGTGACTTACCCAGGATCACATAAGTAGATTCAGCCTTGAATGTTCTAAAGTATGCCTGGAGGTGAGACAGGAGGAACTGTGGGGTAAGGGAGAGTCCGTTTATAAATATTTATTAAGGGTTTACTAAGTGCCAGACACTGTGCTAAGTTCTAGGGATACCAAGAAATGAAAAATAGAGGTTACTGGGCCAGGAGTCTAAACACTTCATTTGATGTTATTTACTCTCAACCCTCTATGATCCTCAATTTTCTCATCTGTGAAATGAGGATATTAATCTATTTACTCTCTTACTCTGTGAACTGTTGTGAAAAAAAGTAGTGTTATAGCACAAAGGACTATAGAAATAGATGCAATGGCTGGAAAATGACTTGAGTAGGTGAACATTGTTGGAGAACGTCTGCTACATAAAAAAAAAAATCACAATTCCTTTTAATGCCAGAGTCCTAAATAGATTTAAGTTACGATCATACCCCCCCCCAAACACACACACCAGAGTGCTGGAATTTAGAGGACAATGATGGTACTTTTAATTCTTCAGGATGTAAGAACTTATGAGCTGAATGATTGTATTTTGAAGAATAATTACCTAAAATAGGAAATGAATAAGATAAAATAAAAATCCTCAGTCAGGTACCTCTTTGCTTCTTCATTGTTTGTTTTTTCTTCTAATAACCTATTACTTTCATATTAGAATCAATATTACCTATTAGTTCTAAGGAAGAAGATTGGTAAGGGTTAGGGAGTGAAGGTTAAGTGACTTGCTCATTGTCACACAACTAGAAAGTTTCTTAGGATGGATCTGAATCCAGGACCTTTTACCTTCAGGCCTGGTTCTATATCCACTGATCTACTAATTGCACCCATGTTCGTTTTTTTTTTTTTTTTTGGAGAATTATCCTCACTACCAGTCCAATTATCTACTACCAGCCAATTACTGTCTACTACTAAATATCTACTACCAATCAACAAGCCCTTATTGCATCAATTATTAATGGGGTTTTTAGGCCTCCAACTTCATACATTTTTAGGATCAGGGATAAAAGGTAGGCCTGTTATTTTACTGGAATAGTGAAATTCTTATTGGGAAAACTACAACCAGTGTAAGTAATAATAATAATAACAATAAATACATTAATAGCAACATTTATATTGTACTTTCTATGTGCTAGGCATAGCAATAAGAACTTTACAAATATTTTTTGATTGCTACAACACAACTCGGTGTTAGGTGCTGCCACAATTCTACCATTTTATAGTTGAAAAATTGAGGCACAAATAGATTAAATGACTTGCCCAAGATCACACAAGTAGTAAATATCTTAGACCAGATTATTATTCAGTTCTTCCTGACCCCAGCCTACTACTATCTATATCTATATCTATATCTATATCTATATCTATATCTATATCTATATCTATATCTATATCTATATCTATATCTATATCTATATCTATATCTATATCTATATCTATATCTATACCTATACTTATATCTATATCTATATCTATATCTATATCTATATCTATATCTATATCTATACCTATACCTATACCTATATCTATATCTATATCTATATCTATATCTATATCTATATCTATCTATCTTGATAGATAGAAAGATAGATAGATAGATAGATAGATAGATAGATAGATAGATATAGATATATCTATATATACATACTGTTCTACCTAGAGGACTCACAGGAACCTTTTTATGATTTATAATCTTAGAAAGTTGTTTAGAATATTATATTTTAAATAACCTTGCCAAAATCACATAGCCCCTATGTCAGTGCTAAGATTTGAATTCAGGTCTGCTGACTTTGACACTGACTCTAATTACATCATACTGCTCATAAATTATTAGAATCATGAAATTAGAAGCAAAAATAACTTCAGGGATCTTCTAGTCCAACTCTTAATTTTATATATGAGGAAACTCAGTCACAAGAAGATTTATCAATTTTCCTAAGGTCTCACATATGGTATATACTAAAAGCAAGATGTGAACACTGTTCTTCTTACACCAGAAACATTATTCTTTCCACAGTATTGAATTGCCTTCCTCAAAACATTGAAGCCTATAAGTACCTTAGAGTATATCTAGTAGGACCCTTTCAATTTATAAAGGAAAAAAATAAGATCCAAAGAGACTTGGTCAATTTTGCTGAACTAGTTAGTAGTACATATGTGATTCTACTGACTCCAAATCCAATGGGTTTTTTTTGTATGTTTTGTGAAGACTGGATTTGACTCTCCCCTGATTGTAACAATGAAGGTACTTAGCTCTTCCTTGATTGTGAAAATTAAGTTGTAATCCCCTGTCTATTTTTAGATTTTAATACCCAAAGTGTAAAGCACAGTACTTAAAGTTGAGTATGGAGATATACCCAATTTGAATTTTAAACAGAAAAAAGTGTGAACACCCATTTCATACATTGAGTGGGAGGTCTGTGACCCAAGTGTGAAAGAGTGGGCAGTCCTGAAGTGGAGTGTGGGCCGTGATTAGTAGAGATAAACATTTAGGGGAAGTGACACAAGAGGAAAAGGTGTTTAGAAGTGGAAACAGAGCCCAGTTGTGATCATGATGGCAGCCTAGAAGGACTGAATGCTCCTAGGGAACTGAAAAATCAAACCTAACAATAAGACAGAGCCAAGGAACCCTCCTACTGGACTCAATTCAAAAGGTGTGACAGCCCAAAAGCCAGAATATGAGAACACTTTGGTTTAAGGGGAAGGCAGAAGGAAGGTCCCAGGACCCCTCCCCCCAACTACCTAGAGCACTGAGCCTCCAGTGGCAGAGGGAACCTCTGGGAGGGCAAAGGTGCTGCTCTGGAGGGTGTACCTTGTGGGCAGGGCTGTGCCAAGCTAAGAGCATCAAACATAGATGGCGGGGAAGGAGCTGGAGAGGTAGCATAGAGCTGGCAGCCTGGCCAGAGCTGTGGAGATCCTCCATCTTTGCTCCAGCCTTCCAGGAGGTTTTGGCCTCAGAGCATACCCAGCCTAACCCAGCTGAATTTAATTCTATCAGAAGTCTTCAGAAATCAGGGAAGCCCAGGACCCACACCCCTTCCTCATGACTGCTCAACTTTAATCCAATCAAAAGCCTCCAGAGGACAGGGAAGCTCAAACCCCAAGAACCCTCCCCCACAGACTGCACTGAGAGATCTTATGTCAAAGCTCCAAGAGGGGAGACTGACAGAAGCCTCCAAAACAAAAAAAAAAAATGAGAGGAGCAAGAGCACCAACAAATATGGGGAGCAAAGAAGGGGTGAATGTGAGCAAACAACAGAAAAAGAAGAAAGAAATTACAATAGAGAGCTTCTATACAGTGAACAGAATAGAGTGGGAGGGATCAGAAAACAATAAATCTGAAATCTCAGCAAATTGGAATCAGGCTTTGGAAGAACTCAAAATGCAATTCAAAATACAATTAAGAGAGACTGAAGACAATTGGGAAAAGAACTTAAAAACTAAGATAAGTTACCTGGAAACAGAGGCACTTGAACTAAAATGAGAAAATAGTATCTTGAAAGCCAAAATCAACCATCTGGGAAATGAGGCAAAGGAGATGAAAGATGAGGTAAAGATAATGAAAGATGACTCCATAGAAAATTAGACCAGAAAGAGAAGGCTGACCAAAAATCCAGGGATGAAATCCAGTCTTTATGAACCAGAATACAACAACTAGAATTAAGTGACCTCACAAGGCAGCAGGGCACTATAAAACAAAACCAAAAGAATGAAAAAATTGAGGAAAATATGAAGCATCTCATTCACAAAACAGAGGATTTAGAAAATTGTTCACGGAGAGACAATTTAAGAATCATTGGTCTATCAGAAGACCATGACAAAAGAAAAAGCCTGGACATTATATTACAGGAAATTGTTTAAAAAAAACTGCCCCAAAATCCTTGAACAAGAGGGAAAAGTGGAGATTGATAGAATCCACAGATCACCTCCTGTACTTAATCTCCAGCTGACAACACCCAGGAATGTTATAGCCAAATTCAAGAACTATCAGATCAAAGAAAAGATATTACAAGCTGCCAAGAAGAAGTCATTCAGATACCAAGGAATCACAGTGAGGATAACTCAGGATCTGGCTGCATCCACACTGAAAAAAAGAAAAGCATGGAATACGATATTCCGGAAAGCAAGGGAACTAGGACTACAAGAATCAACTACCCAGCAAAATTGACTATATTCTTACAGGGGAAAGTATGGTCATTCAACAAAATAGAAGAATTTCAATAATTAGTAAAGAAAAGACCAGACTTGAACAGAAAATTTGATGTACAAGCACAGAACTCAAGAGAATTATCAAAAGGTAATTAAAAAGGAGGGGAAAAAAGGAAAACAAAAAAAATTTAAGAAACTCAATAAGTTAAAATGATATGTATCCCTATAAGAAAAGAGGTCATTGGTAACTCTTAAAAACTGTTGTTATTACCTGGGCAGCAAAAAGAAGTATACTTAGAGGGAACAGCAATAAACTGTATAGGATGAAAGGACAAGACATAAATAGGTATATAGATATATGCATACAAAATACATATGCATGAGTATGCATATATATATATATATATAGCTAGAGCTTAAAAATAGGTTAATATTAAAAGAAATGGGAAAAGAAACAAATGGGGGGTAAATTTATATGTCATAAAGAAGCTCATGGTGGGAAGGAGGAGAACATCAATACACTGGAAGGGTAAAGAGGTCAGATACAGGAAATACTCAACTTTTATGTGCTTTGAAAGTGACTCAAAGAGGGAAAAACAATCCAATCCATTGGGGGCAGAGAATAGATTTGCACCCTATAGGGGAGTAGAAGGGTAACAAAAGGTCTGGTGGGGAAGGAAGCAGTACAAGAGAGGGAGGGAGTGGGAGGTTAATTTTAGAAAGACTACAGGGAAAATAGGGGGGATAAATAGGGAGGGTGGTAGAAAGGGAAGTAAAATAAAGGTGGGAACAAGGGGGACTGTTCAAAAGCAAACATTGGTGTAGAAGGAAATAGTGAAAGAAGAAAAGGCAGGAAAAGGAGCAGAAATCAAAATGCTGGGAAATACACAGCTAGTAATCATAACTCTGAATGTGAATGGAATGAACTCACCCATAAAACACAAGCAAATATCAGAGTGGATTAGAATCCAAAACCCTACCATATGCTCTCTACAAAAACACACATGAGGAAGGTAGATATGCATACAGTGAAAGTAAGAGAATAGAGTCAAATCTATTGGGCATCAAGTGATAAAAAGAAGGCAGGAGTTGCAATAATGATATCTGACAAAGCCAAAGTAAAAATAGATCTAGTAAAAAGAGATAGGGAAGGTAATTACATCCTGATAAAAGTCAGTATAGACAAGGAGGAAATATCAGTACTCAACATATTTGCACCAAATGGCATAGCATCCAAATTTCTAAAGGAGAAACTAATGAAACTCAAGGATGAAATAGATAGAAAAACTATACTAGTGGGAGACCTGAACATTCCTCTATCTATAGATATCTATAGATAAATCAAACCAAAAAATAAATAAGAAAGAAGTAAGAGAAGTGAATGAAATCTTAGAAAAATTAGAGTTAGTAGATATGTGGAGAAAAATAAATAGGGACAAAAAGGAATATACCTTCTTTTCAGCAGCACATGGTACATTCACAAAAACTGACCATGTATTAGGGCATAAAAACATTGCAAATAAGTGCAAAAGAGCAGAAATAATAAATGCAACCTTCTCAGATCCCAATGCAATGAAAATAACAATTATTAAGGGTACATGGAGAGGTAAATAAATAATTAATTGAAAATTAAACAATACGATTCTCCAAAACCAGTTAGATAAAGAACAAATCATAGAAACAATTAATAACTTCATTGAAGAAAATGATAATTATGAGATATCCTTTCAAAACCTATGGAATGCAGCCAAAGCAGTACTCAGGGGAAAATTTAAATCCTTGAGTTTATATATTAACAAATTAAGAATGGCAGAGGTCAATGAATTGGGCATGTAAATTAAGAAAACTAGAAAGTGAACAAATTAAAAATTCTCAGATGAAGACTAAATTTGAGATCCTAAAAATCAAAGGAAAAATTAATAAAATTGAAAGTCTAAGAACTATTGATTTAATAAGTAATACTAGAAGATGGTACTTTGAAAAAACAAATAAAATAAACAATGTACTAGTCAGCCTAATTAAAAAAAAGGAAAGAAGGAAACCAAATTGACAGTATCAAAGGTGAAAAGGGAGACCTCACCTCTAATGAAGAGGGAATCAAAGCAATCATTAAAACAACTATGCCTAATTATATAGCAAGAAATGTGGCAATCTAGGTGATATGGATGAATACTTTCAAAAATATGAATTGCCTAGACTAACAGAGGAAGAAATAAATTACCTAAACAACCCCATATCAGAAAAAGAAATTGAACAAGCCATCAAATAACTCCCTAAGAAAAAATCCCCAGGTCCAGATGGATTCCCAAAGGAATTCTATCAAACATTCAAAGAACAACTAATCCCAATATTATACAAACTATATACAAAATATATACAAAAATATGTGTACAAACAAAGAAGTTCTACCAAATTAATTTTACAACACAAACATGGTACTGATCCCAAAGCCAGGCAGGTCAAAAACAGAGAAAGAAAACTATAGACCAATCTCCTTAATGAATATAGATGAAAAAATCTTAAATAGGATACTAGCAAAAAGACTCCAGAAAGTCATCATAAGGGTTATTCAGTATGATCAGGTAGGATTCATACCAGGAATGCAAGGATGATTCAATTCAATATTAGGAAAACCATCCACATAATTGACCATATTAACAAGCAAACCGTCAAAACTTACATGATTATCTCAATAGATGCAGAAAAAGCCTTTGATAAAATACCATACTCATTCCTATTGAAAACACTAGAAAGTATAGGAATAGAAGGGCCTTTCCTAAAAATAATAAACAGTATCTATCTAAAACCATCAGCAAACATCATCTGTAATGGGAATAAACTAGAAGCTTTCCCAATAAGATCAGGAGTGAAACAAGGATGCCCATTATCACCTCTATTATTTGACATTGTACTAGAAACACTAGCAGTAGCAATTAGAGAAGAAAAAGAAATTGAAGGTATTAAAATTGGCAATGAGGAGACCAAGCTGTCACTCTTTGTGGATGATAGGATGGTTTACTTAAAGAATCCTAGAGAATCAACCAAAAAGCTAGGTCAAACAGTCAACAATTTTAGCAAAGTTGCAAAATACAAAACAAACCCGCATAAGTCATCAGCATTTCTGTATATCTCCAATCCATTTCAGCAGCAAGAATTAGAAAGAGAAATTCCATTTAAAATCACCGTAGACAATATAAAATATTTAGGAATCTATATGCTGAGATAAACACAGAAACTATATGAACACAACTCTAAAACACTCTCCACACAATTAAAACTAAATCTAAACTATTGGGAAAACATTGATTGCTCAAGGGTTGGCCAAGCTAACATAATAAAAATCACAATCCTACCCAAATTTATTTACTTATTTAGTGCCATACCCATTGAACTACCAAAAAACTTTTTTACTGAACTAGAAAAAAATATAATAAAGTTCATTTGGAAGAACAAAAGATCAAGGATATCCAGGGAAATCATGAAAAAAAATGCAAAGGAAGGAGGACTTGCAGTCCCAGATCTCAAAATATACTATAAAGCAATGGTTATCAAAACAATTTGGTACTGGCTAAGAGACAGAAAGGAGGATCAGTGGAATAGCCTTGGGGTAAATGACCTCAGCAAAATAGTCTATGATAAACCCAAAGATCCCAGTTTTGGAGAGAAAACCCACTATTTGATGAAAAATGCTGGGAAAATTGGAAGACAGTATGGGAGAGATTAGGTTTGGATCAATATCTCACACTCTACACCAAGAGGAACTAAGAATGAGTGAATAACCTGAATATAAAGAAGGAAACTATAAGCAAATTAGGCGAACACAGAATAGTATACTTGTCAGATCCTTGGAAAAGGAAAGACTTTACTCCCAAGCAAGAGCTAGAAAAAATCACAAAATGTAAAATCAATAATTTTGATTACATCAAATTAAAATGTTTTTGTACAAACAAAACGAATGCATCCAAAATTAGAAGTGATGCAACAAATTGAGAAACAATCTCCATTAGAAAACCTCTGACAATGGTCTGATTACTCAAATTTATAAAGAGGTAAACAGGTAGCACAAAAAATCAAGTCATTCTCCAATTAATAAATGGGCAATGGACATGAATAGAAAATTTTCAGTTAAAGAAATAAAAACTATTAATAAGCACACAAAAAAGTGTTCTAAAACTCTTATAATCAGAGAAATGCAAATCCAGACAACCCTGAGGTATCACCTCACACCTACCATATTGGCTACAATGACAGCAAAGGAAAGTAATGAATGTTGGAGGGGATGTGGCAAAGTCAGACATTAATGCATTGCTGGTAGAGTTGTGAACTGATCCAACCATTCTGGAGGGCAATTTGGAACTATGCGCAAAGGGCACTAAAAGACTGTCTGCCCTTTGATCCAGCCATAGTACTGCTGGGTTTGTACCCCAAAGGGATAATAAGGAAAAAGACATGTACAAGAATATTCATAGCTGCGCTCTTTGTGGTGGCAAAAAAATTGGAAAATGAGGGGCTGCCCTTCAATTGGGAAATGGCTGAACAAATTGTGGTATATGTTGGTGATGGAATACTATTGTGCTCAAAGGAATAATAAGGTGGAGGAATTCCATAGGGACTGGATCAACCTCCAGTAATTGATGCAGAGTGAGAGGAGCTGAAAAAGGAAAACATTGTACACAGAGACTGATAAACTGTGGTACAATAGAATGTAATTGACTTCTCCATTACTGGCAATTCAATGACTTTGAACAACTTAGAGGAACCATTGAGAAAAACCACTATCTACATCCAAAAGAAACACAGTAGGAGTAAAAACACCCAAGAAAAACAACTGCTTGAGTACATGGGTTGAAGGCATATTGTTGGGGATGTAGACTCTAAATGAACATCTTAGTGTAAACAACAACATGGAAATGCGTTCTAATCAAGGACACAAATAATACCCAATGAAATTGTGTGTTGGCAGCGGGAAGAGTAGGTGGAGGGGAGGGAGGGAAATAATGTGATTATTGTAACCAAGGAATAATGTTCTAAATTGACTAAATAAACTTATTCATATGGAAAGAATAAAAAATAAATAAAAGTGGAAACAGAGACACACACAAGAGACACTCAAACTTGGCTGTGCAATTTCTCCCTGGAGGAACTCAGAGTGCTTTCCTTTTAGATGGTCACCCTGGTGAGTTTAAAGGCTCACTCCCTTGTCCTTTCTGGAGCTGTGAGCCTCCAGGTAAGCCCCATCATCTTGAGACTCTATTCCCCTGGCTTTGGCCTTAGAATTGCTACCTGGATCAGAGGAAGCTGGAGTTTGCTCTCTCTCTCTCTCTCTCTCTCTCTCTCCCTCTCTGTCTCTGTCTCTCTCTCTCTCTCTCTCTCTCTCTCTCTCTCTCTCTCTCTCTCTCTCTCTCTCTCTCTCTCTCCCTCTCTGTCTCTGTCTCTCTCTGTCTCTCTGTCTCTCTGTCTCTCTGTCTCTCTCTCTCTCTCTCTCTCTCTCTCTCTCTCTCTCTCTCTCTCTCTCTCTCCTCTCTGTCTCTCTCTCTCTCTCCCTCTCTGTCTCTCTCTCTCTCTCTCTCTCTCTTTCTCTCTTCCTTAATATCTTCCCCCTATTGTAAAAACAAACAACTATAAGTTCCATTTTACTTTAGTAATTCATTTTTGGTATTTAGAAATTAAATCCCTGGCGACCAATTAAATATTCAGTCCAACCATGAAAATTAACAGTTTTGTCTTGTGTTTCTTTTTTACTGTGCTGTGTTGACTCTTTTCTTTTTTACCACAGAAAACACTTAGGAGATGTTGAATTTTAGCACATTGAAAGGAATGAAGTAAATGTCCTTCTAGAATAGAGACATGCTGGCATTACCCAGGACAAGTTAATTTAATTCTCTGGGATTCAGTCCTCTCCTCTGTAATATAAGTGTGTTAAACTCAAGGGCCTTCTCCCCCCACACCTTTTTAGTCTAACTATGATAGCAAATTGTATATCTATCTGAGCATCTATTAAGATGTGACATGGTTATTATAAAGCCTGCTTGAGAAAATAAATTCATGTACCTTATAAAATGTAAGTGAAAACAGGGTGGCAAAATGAGAGTGCTGGCCCCAAAGTCAGGAACACCTGTTACCTGGATTATGTCTATGGTGGTCACTTAATGTCTCATTACTATGGAAAGCTCCTTAAAATTGAAATTCACCATTATGTTCTTAATCTGCCTCTGGGGCTGTAGTATCTTATATGACACAGTGATAAGTTAGAGCTCTTTCCCCTAAATATAGAATAAAAAATCAAGCATAGCATTAGGAACTAAATTGCAACATATGCCTGACTTTCTCATGATAATGTAATGCAAAAGCATTGGATCTAGAGTCAGAGGACATGGATTCCAATCTTGGTCCAAATATGTGATCATTCTGGGCTCATTTTCTTTGCTTCTAAAATGAAAAGACTGGGGGACTAGATGAGCTCCAATAACCCTGCTAGCTCTATATTTGTGATCCTATGAAAGCACCATACCCTCAGCCAGTCACACAATGAGAAATGGTTTTTGACCTACTTCTAGTGACATACATTGCCTGAACTGTAAGCTCAATGTCCCAGGTTTCAGCTAAGAGACAAATACATCCAGATCCCTCAAATGTAGTATTTACCTATCTTTTACTAAAGAGTTCTTCAGGAATGAAAGAGAAAACCCTTTCCCAAAGGGACCTGGCACAAAGCTTAGTATGGAAAGGGTCTCTGGCACTGACTTTTTCCTTCTCCCAGTGTGCTGAATGCACTCCCCCTTGCCTGGCAGCTGCAAAGCCCATGTGCCAAACTCCATTCTCTCTGTGTGCCCTCCTCCTGCCTAGTTCCTTTGTTAGCCTTTCCCTCTCCCCAACTTAAGTCTCCATGTGTGACTGATCCTTTTCACCCTTGTTTCAAAATAGGCCTGACTTAGATGAGGGCTCTTGAGAGCCAACTAGAATCTAAGGAGCTGTCCAGGAAAGAATTTTGATCACCCAGCTAAGAGCCAGGTTGTTTTAGGATCATGGGATATTAGTGAGTCAAGAGACTTTAGAGATCATCTAGTCTAATTCCTTCATTTTGGGATAGAAGACTGGACTACTAGTAATTTTTTCTTGCACTACTCTGTGTCTTCTCTCCATGTATTTGCACAAGCCTTTTTTTCTTGTGCAAATTGCACATTCTCTTCATCTCTATCTCTTAGTATCCCCATCTTTATTAAGCATTCAAATCAGCTTCCATCTCTTCCACAAAGTTTATTTCCTAATCCCCCCATTTTTGGGTGCTTTCCCCATCCATCCTCACTTTTAGTTCTGTTATACTTATCTTCTTGAATAGAAGTTAATCTCATTGAGGATAGGGAAAATTTCATTTTTGTCAAGCATCTAGCACAGTGTTTAATACATAATAGATACTTAACATATGTTTCTGGGGTTGTATTGAATATTATAGATATGAGATCAGCTGTATGACCTCTACCCTAACAGCTTATAATGAGGCAAATGGAATCCTGGAGAACTCATTCATTTCATTTTCAAATAAATGTAAGAGGTACCTCCTTACCACTGAATCCAGACATATTCCCTATATCTTTTCTACTTATTGGTCCTATAAAGATATAACCTCTAGTGAATGATAATAGTCTTATTTGTTGTTGTTGTTGGTTGTCTCTCAAATCGAGGATGACAATTTTCTTTGTGCGTTTTTGTGCACAAAGACACCTGTGCATGAAGATTTAAGTGGAAAAATCGATGCACAGAGACAGTCCCACTCTCTTGGCATTGGAAGCCTGGGTCCATTGGCATGAAAAGTCATTACACCTGGAGACTTCCTCAGCTGCATTGGATGGCCGTGTTGTCTTTTGTGCTCCATCACGCCCTAAGCACTCCACAGTGCTTTGCTGCATCGCCATCTCAGCTGTTGAAACTTCTTGTTGGTTTCTTCCGCCTGTTTTGCCGAAGCAGACTTCACATGCTGGGTGAGCAAAGCCCTGGTTCACCAGGGGTCGATGTCGACCCGATGGCTACCCTCACAAGGTTTAGCCGGCCTGTTGAAGCCATTGCCCGGGGTGTGGCCGCTGCCGCATGCTAGCAGCTACTAGGAGCCACAAGTGAGAGCTGGGTGTCAGGTGAGGGTCAATGGCTGGAGAGCTGCCCTAGAAGGGCATGACAAGCCCTCCATAACAAAGATATTACCCCTCCCTGAGCACCCCATACACCCCTTAGTCTTATTTGTATTTATTATAAATTTATATAAAAGCTTAATGATTTCATTACTATATTTCTTATCTTCCCAGAAAACCTTTAAGGGCTCTATTTTAAATTCCATGTGCCCATTTTGAAGATGAAGAAACCAACCTTCTTTGAAACTAAGTAAATTGTTTAAATATTCATGGCAAGTGTATATTAGAAACAAGAATCAAAGGCAAGCATATCTGATTCCAAATCTGGCACTCTATTCATATATTTGCTGTTTCTCTGAGTAAGGGAGAAAATTTGTTGGTTAGATGAAAAATAATAGTTACATGATTTCAGAATGCAATTGAATTGAGGCGTTTTTTTTTTTTTTTTGATTAATAGGCTATGTGACTGCCACCAGAAATAAAATCCATCTACTATCCTGGTCAAAACACACAGAAGGAGAAATAGTTACTTTTACCTTCAAAAGGACTCTTTTAGTTGTAAAAGGTTTCGAGGCATGGATTCTGGATACCTGAAAAGTCCTGGATAACAGCCCGGGGTCAAAGACTGATCTCAGATCTCTTCCTACTCACTGTGGGTTGTCTTGGGGAGTTTTATGAGCTGTGTCTTTATGTCATTGAAACAACCAGTTGATTCTGTCACTTCAGAAGCCAACACACACACACATCATTCAATTCAGTGAAAATGATCAGTGGTATCATAACTCAGGTTTTCTTTTCCATTTTTATAAAAATGAAAGTGTTGAACAAATGACCACTAAAACTTTTCCTTGCTATAACATTCTATAATCTATATTCTAAACATTCTGCCTTTTAACAATGTATTTTCTAAAATCCCTTCCTACTCCAGCAATTTATATGCTAACTTGCTATGTTTTAAGACTTTTCTAGAGCTAATATTTCATGTGCTAACATTATTTCTGACTCTAAAATTGCATATTTCCATCTTTAACCCTAACCGTAACCCTCCCAACTCTGATATCCTGTGTTCAAAGTTCCCTTTCAGTCTTGGTGCTCTTTATTCTAAGGCAGGGATTCTTAACCTTGTCATTGTCACAGACCCCTTTGGTAGTGTCGTGAAGCTTTTGAAAGCCTTTTCAGGAAAAAAAAAAGTTTTTAAATATACCAAAATACCATATCAGGCTTCTAAAAGAAACCAATTATGTTGAAATAAAGATGTGATTTTCCTAAACAAAGTTCATGGACCTTCTGAAACACTTAAGGATCCATTGACCCAAATGAAGAACTAATTTACTAAATTCTTTTCTAGTCAGAGTATGCTAGTATTCTAATATTTTCCTATTTTCTCTGTCTCTGTCTCTGTCTCTGTCTGTCTGTCTGTTTCTCTCTCTCTCTCAGTCAGTTAAAATGAGTGGATTAAATGATATGTGTTTTAGATGTGGTATAAAGGACAACTTATTTAATAACCCACATTTTATAGCTGCTTACGATTTCCCACAATATTTTTGTTATGATCATTCTATCATTTGATTTTTATGACTCTTCCAATGTAGACCTTATGATGCCTAATTTAAAAATGGAGTAGCTAGGTGGCACAATGAAAAGAGTGCCTGGTCTGAATTCAGGAAGACTCCTCTTCCTTGGTTCAAATGTAGTCTCATACACTTACTAGCTGTGTGACACTGGGCAATGCATTTCACTCTGTTTGCCTCAGTTTCATCATCTGGAAAATAAATTGAAGAAGGAAATGACAAACCACTCCAATATCTTAGAAGCATGACCCTGAGCAAAGCACTTTACACTATTTGCCTCTATTTCCTCATTCATAAAATGAGCTGGAGAAGAAAATGATAAGAGACACTCCAGTATCTTTGGCAAGAAAATTCAAAATTGGGTCACAAAGAGCTGGACAGGACTAAACAACAACAAAACATTAACAAGTGAGGAAAATGAAGCTCAGAAAAATCAGTTACATTTCTCAGGAAACTTAGAATACTTGAGCATCTAAGGTGGAGTTGGAGTGATCCCAGGTGTTGCTGTTTGGGAGTCTGGAACCCATTCTTAAATTCATCAGTCACAGCTCTTTGAAGGCAGAGACTGTTTTCTTATTCACCATTTTCATCCTTTTAGTTGTCTGTCACAGTGTATATGAATTTAATTGATTTGGATCAATAACATTCACTTAGCACCTACTTCATGACAATGCTTTAGTCAGGTTCTGGGAATAATAATAATAATAAAAAAGAAACAATTCCTGCCCTCAAGAAACTCTCATTCCACTGTGGTTAAAATACCATATGCAGGTAAATAAAAAATAAAAGTAAAATAATTCAAAGTAATTTGAGGCAGAACAGGGATAAAATCTGGAACCTGGCCCTTAAAAATACCTTAAAGTAAGAGAAAATTGAGTCTTGGGTGGTATTAGAGGTTCCACAAGGTGCAGAGAAGGTATAAGGAGCTGCCTTGCAAAGGAACAGAAGTAGAAAATGCAAAATAACATATGGCGAATAGCATGTGCTATAAATTAATTTTACCAGAATATAGAATGAGAAAGCCAGTGATGTGTAATCATCTTGGAAGGATGAGTGGCAGTCAGAATTCAAAACCTTTAAATGCCAAATTAAGTAATGATTAATAAATGTTTATTGAATCTTATCGGGCATTCTTTCCCTAAGATTTTTCAAAATGAAATGCTTACTCTAAGGTAGCCACTGTGATAAGCACAAATATGAAGATAGTAAGGTAGTCTCTTCCCTCACTGAGTTTATATTCTAATGGTAAAAGACAATACCTATAAAGGAGTTACAGCAGAGGGAGCTGGGGGATGCTATATATGTTCAGGAACAAAATAGGGGATCAGCGTGTAGAGCCAGGAAAGAATCAAGGATCTGGACTCTTTCTGAAATGGTGGCTCCAATCAGAAATTCACCACATTAAGGAGAGGGACACAGGGGAAGAGGTATTTCTAGGGTGATTTAGAAGTGGGAAAGTCTAGAGAGAGAGTAATATAGTAATTAGAGTAAGAGTAGTAATGTGGGATTGCTATTTATTAAGCCAACTTTTCTCATAATGACATAATATAACTTGTCCTTCTGTTAAGTCATAAATTCAGTGTCAGCATCCATGAAGCCTTCCATGAGCAACTCAGCTAGAAAGTTTCAGTCCTCTACTTGTATCTCTTGTGTTAACAGCCTGAACACTTCAATGCATGAATTCTCCTTTGTGTTGACGGAAGCATATCATACTGGGATTATAGGGAAGAGGTTTCCCTTGGTGAGCAGGGTCATAGACTTGAAATGATATGGTCAGGCCAAAGCAATCTCTAGAGTAGAAACCAAAGTCATGAGCAACAGCTTTTGGCCACAGAGCCACATGAGTCAATCAATGATATATTATTCAAAGAGGGAGTGAGTTCAGAACCAGAACCAGAACCAGAACCATATTCATGGGAAGTAGTAAGAAATAAAGCCCTAGAGTCAAGGATGAAGGATTTGCTGATGGAGAAATTATAGTACAGAGGTAAGTAAGAAAAATTCTAATTTGTTTCAGTCCTCATGCCACACTTTTCAGTTTTGACATGTAGAGCTATACCTCACCGATCCTCCATCTTTCCCTCTACTCTTCTCTAAAAAGAAAGTGCTCATTACAAATGTCCCTCTCAATATCTTCCATGAAATCATGGACTACATAGCCATAGACAGAGGATACCACCTGGCCCTCCCTAGAATAATGGTAGTGATAATCATACTAATGCTACCAGTAGTATCAACTGAAATTTACATGGGATATTATGGTTTGCAAAGCACTTTACAAATATTAGTCCATTTGAGCTGCACAATGGTCCTTTGATAATTTTCTGGATTCATTTTCCAACATTCTTTACACTGTGATATATTGTTTATAAAATTATCTGTTTCTTATAGAATACTAACACTAAAAGGACCTTAAGTGTCTTCTAGTATAAATCTTTCCATTGATAAAGGAGGAAACTAAAAAGAGAGAGAAATACATTCAAGATCATGAGATATTTTGACTTAGTAGAGAGAGTTCAAGTCTTGCTTCTGATACATACTGATCATGTGACCCTAGGTAGATCACCTAATCTCTCAGTAGCCCCAATCAACTCTCTAAAATTAAAAGTTATGAAGCAGTTGTAAATCTGCTTTGGTAGAGGGGTTTTTCTGTTTTTTCTCTACACTAGAGGAATCTCAGTCCAAACTATAGGATTAGAAGGGAAATCAGAAATTATTTAGTCCATCATTTTTGGCTCATAGATACTAATTGCCCAAGGTCACCCTGAGAATTGATGATAGAAATAGGAATCTTCTGACATCAAGTGAGATGTTATAATACAGAAATCTACCTAGACGAGTTTGGCTTCAGTATAGAGAAAGATTTTTCTTTATGTAGTGAAATTCATGATAAACTATTCAAATACTCACAATATAGCAAACAACCTTCGACCTTGAGTGCCTCGGTATTCACAGCTTCAAATCTCCACTCATGATATACTAGGGCAGAAAGAGAAAAATAATTGGAGAGGAAATCCTGACTTGTTTTGAAAACTGGAATTTAGGGGAATGGGCTCCTATTATCTGTGCTGACCCTGTGCAGAATAGGTTTTTTCCTCTCAAATGGAGTCCTACAAAGTGAGCTATTTCACTGACAAATAAGCAGAGCAATCAATTCCCCCCATCCATGATGTAAGAAAGACTGGAATGATAAATCATGGCAGTTTTATGGAGCTGCATTCAGTGATGCTGGCTGAGAAACTTGGATTAAACTTAGTGGGTACCTTGGTAGAAAGGGTCCTGGTTGCTGTTGATTGCATTTTTCTGTGTTCTTGTGTCAGGCCAACAATATTTTTAATAATTGAGCCTCTTGGTTTACAAGCTTGGAGTAGAAGTGAAGAGCACTCCTACTGGTAAGAACCCTTCCAATCAGATGAGGGTCTGTGAATAGAAAGCATTCAGAGGGATTGATATGAGTTTATTTGTATGAGGTTGCAGTTGGGGTTAGGGAGGAGGCACTCCATCCATTCACTTATCCACTAAAATCCATTGAATCTCATGTTCCTAGGTCCAAAATGTATTCCCTATTCTTTTCCCAACCATTTTCTACCTTCTGATCCTCCTACCCAAAACATGTGATGATTATGATGATGATGAACTAGAATTTATATTGTAGTTTTAGATTTGCAACATACTTGAAAATATTACATGATGTTATCCTTAGAACATGTCCTTATGTTATCAAGAGCCAGAGCTTTTTAGGGACTCCATTTGGACTCAGTAAGACTCTTTAGGGAGTGCAATATGAGGCCATAATGATAAAGCCAACATATATCATAATGTGATCTTAGCCTCATTTGAAGAATTGGCCCAGTTCTCTATATTTTTCTGGTTTACCCAAGAAATATTAATTACTTTTGATCCAGGATGAAAACTGGACCATAGACAAAAAAAATGTAGCCACATTCTCCATAGAAGCAAAGTAGGTTTGACCAATTAATGGTCTTGCAAGAGAATTAAAAATAATAATGACCAAAAGGAAGGGGTACAAAATCATAAACTGAACTACTGTGTGGTGGTAGGTCTGGGAGAGTGAGGCACAAAGTTAGAAGATGAAAAAAGTATTATTAATTGAATGTGACAGCGTTGAGATTACAATATCCCCAATGTAAACTGAGCAGGCGATTTTCACTATTCTGCCTTGAGATAGAATATTCGTAGATAGGGGGACACATTTCTGCCAGATTCCTTCAGGTTAGCAAAAGCTAGTCAAATGAGGTAGACCTAGGTTTTAATTATATAGCTCCATCAAGAGACATAGTGATCAGAATGGGAAAATGATTGAAAACTTAGAACGTAGACCATTACAATGTAAGATCTAGAACTTTCCTGTTGGAAAAGCCTTTGAATATAGACTCTCACAATAGAATATAGAATATTAGAGTAGGAAGGGCCTTAGAATACAGAACGTTGTGATGTTGAACATAAAATGGTAGAGTTAGAAGAAGTCTATTACTATGTAGAATATTAAAATAGAAGGATTTGGGATACAGAATATTACAAAACAAAATAGAGAATATTACAGCTGGAAAAAGCATGATGATGGAGCCAGTGTGTAGAGGGTTAATCCCCCAACCGATGGAGATGTGAAAATCAGGAGCCATTTTAAATCTCAATACCCCTGCTGCCTCCGGGATCACCGTGTACTAAAGCCCAAGATAAAAAGGCCTGACAAAGATTATTGACGGTTTACCTTTTAATGAGCAGCTGGGATTGATTTTGGTCCCCTCTGGGACGACTTGCTGTGTCCTTTTTCCACCTGAGAGACTATGGTGAATAAGAGAGAGAGAGAATGAGAGAGAGAGAGAGAGAGAGAGAGAGAGAGAGAGAGAGAGAGAGAGAGAGAGAGAGAGAGAGAGAGAGAGAGGAGGGAAAAATCTTCAATTTGAATAATTACAGGGATGCATGCACTGGCAAAGAAAGTTTCCGTTGGTAAGAAATGGCTCAGAGCCCTACAAAATATATACAATTATTATTATTGTTATTAAGCACTCCTTCTGCAGTTAATACTTTCAAAGAGCCTGGCAGCCCCTAATTGGTAATTCCCTGCAAGATCCCTCTGGGGAGGTCAGCAATGTTAACTCTTAATCACCCAAAGCAATTACAGGCCCATAGTTCTAACCCTGGCACCCAAACTACTGAATTCTTAATATAATTATAATGATGGAGGAAAGAGACTGACAACAATTTCAATACTCTTTGTGAATGTCCATTTTGAGAGAAATAAAAACCCCAGTGGGAGAGAGATCTGAACCAGGATCTCTCTAGGGTGGAGAGAGAGACATACGTGGTGTTATGGGCCAGGTTGGTTTTCACTCCCACTTCCCATATTTCTATGCAGGCAGCATCCAGGTAAATTTAACAAGCAGGAAGGAAGACCTTTGGAGATCCATGAAACAAGTGCCTCTGAGATGTGTGTCCCAAACAGGAGGGGCCATCTTATTCTTTGTCTTTATCCTGACCATTTATGTATTTCCATTTGTGTGTGTGCATGTCTCTATGTGTGTATACGTGCACATATTATGACTTAAATGATCATGGGATAAAGATTTGGAACTTTAAAAGAGAAATAGTCCAACCTTCCATTTTGTAGAGGCAGAAGCTAAAGCTGGGATAGATAGCAGTGATTTTTCTGAGGGTATAAAAGAAGAAGGAAATGAATGTAGATAAAGGGCAGTATTTGTAATCAGACAGACATGAGTTCAAATTCTACTGAAGTTACTTATTATCCAGTGACCCTAAGTTTGTCACATTATGTCTATATGTCTCAGTGTCATCAACTATAAAATGGGAATGAAAATTGCAAGGGTTCTTGTGAGAATCATGAGATAAAATTTGTAAAAAGGCCTGTAAATCTTCAAGTATGAAAAATGCTACAAATGTTAGTTATTACTATTAGAATCTAAATCTAGCTCTCTTTCCTATTATCTTGGAGCAAAGAGTATTAGGAACTTTACTCTTCGATTTGGAGGAGCTTGGAAATGGAATGAACACAGGATTTAGAATCAGAAAACCAAGGTTCATTTCTCATCTCTGGCATTTCATGTATGTATGCGTGTGTCTAAACAAGACACTTCCATTTTCTGGAACTACTTCAGTTTTCTCATCAATAAAATGAGAGGGTTGGACAAGATCACCACAGAAATTCCTTCTAGTTATAAGGCTAAAACTATTTGATCCTTACTGAGTGTTTTTTTTTAATTTTATTTAGTCAATTTAGAACATTATTCCTTGGTTACAAGAATCATATTCTTTCCCTCCCTCCCCCTCCCCCAAACCTTCCCATAGCGGACATGCAATTCCACTGGGTATCACATGTGTCCTTGATCTGAACCTATTTCCATGTTGTTGGTGTTTACACTAAGATGATCATTTAGAGTCTACATCCCCAATCATATCCCCCGACCCATGTAATCCAGCAGTTGTTTTTCTTCTGTATTCCTACTCCCACAGTTTTTCCTCTGTATATGGATAGTGTTCTTTCTTGTAGATCCCACCAGGTTGTTCAGCATTGTCACTAATGGAGAAGCCCATCACCTTCGATTGTACCACAGTGTATAAGTCGCTGTGTACAATATTTTCCTGTTTCTGCTCCTCTCATTCTGCATCACTTCCTGGAGGTTGTTCCAGTCTCCATGGAATTCCTCCATTTCTTTATTCCTTTTAGCACAATAGTATTCCATCACCAACATATACCACAATTTGTTCAGCCATTTCCCAATTGAAGGGCATCCCCTCATTTTCCAATTTTTGGCCACCACAAAGAGCGCAGCTATGAATATTCTTGTACAAGTCTTTTTCCTTATGATGTCTTTGGGGCACAAACCCAACAGTGCTATGACTGGATTAAAGGGCAGACAGTCTTTTATCATCCTTTGGGCATAGTTCCAAATTGCCCTCCAGAATGGTTGGATCAATTCATAACTCTACCAGCAATGCATTAATGTCCTAACTTTGCCACATCCCCTCCAGCATTCATTACTTTCCTTTGCTGTCATTGTAGCCAATATGGTAGGTGTGAGGTGATACCTCAGAGTTTTTTTGATTTGCATCTCTC
This sequence comes from Monodelphis domestica, assembly GCF_027887165.1. NCBI lineage: Eukaryota > Metazoa > Chordata > Mammalia > Didelphimorphia > Didelphidae > Monodelphis > Monodelphis domestica. Next base: position 20,377,929 of record NC_077228.1, read on the forward strand.
TGATTATTAGAGATTTAGACACTTTTTCATGTGCTTATTAATAGTTTTGATTTCTTTAACTGAAAATTGCCTATTCATGTCCATTGCCCATTCATCAACTGGAGAATGGCTTGATTTTTTGTACACTTGATTTAGCTCTTTATAAATTTGAATAATTAGACATTTGTCAGAGGTTTTTGTTATGAAGATTGTTTCACAATTTGTTGCTTCCCATCTAATTTTGGTTGCATTGGTTTTGTTTGTACAAAAACTTTTTAAATTGATGTAATCAAAATTATTTGTTTTATATTTTATAAAATTCCCTAACTAGCAATATTTGTAATGTTTTCTAACTCTTGCTTGGTTTTAAAATCGTTCCTTTCCCAAAGATCTGACATGTATACTATTCTGTGTTCACCTAATTTGTTTATGGTTTTCTTCTTTATATTCAAGTCATTCACACATTCTGAGTTTATCTTGGTGAGGGTATGAGATGTTGATCCAAACCTTATCTCTCCCATACTGTCTTCCAATTATTCCAGCAGTTTTTTATCAAATAGTGGATTTTAGTCCCAAAAGCTGGGATCTTTGGGCTTATCATAGACTATATTGCTGAGGTCCCATACCCCAATATATCCCACTGATGCTCCTTTCTGTCTCTTAGCCAGTACCATATTGTTTTGATAACCACTGCTTTATATATAGTTTGAGATCTCAAACTTCAAGGCCACCTTCCTTCACATTTTTTTTTATTATTTCCCTGGTATACTTGATCTTTTGTTCTACCAAATGAACTTCATGTTTTTTTTTTCCAATTCAGTAAAAAACTTTTTTGGTGGTTCAATGGGTATGGCACTAAATAAGTAAATTAATTTGAGAAGGATTGTCATTTTTATTATGTTAGCTTTTCATACCCATGAGCAGTCAATGTTTTTCCAATTCTTTAAATCTAGTTTTAATTGTGTGGAGAGTGTTTTGTAATTGTGTTCATATACTTCCTGTGTTTGTCTCAGCAGATAGATTCCTAAGTATTTTATATTGTCTAGGGTAATTTTAGGTGGAATTTCTCTTTCTAATTTTTGCTGCTGAGATGTGTTGGATATACATAGAAATCCTGATGACTTATGTGGGTTTATTTTGTATAGTGTAACTTTGCTAAAATTGTTTATTATTTTGACTAGCTTTTTAGTTTATTCTCTAGGATTCTTTAAGTAGACCATCATATCTGCAAATTTCCTCTTCATGAGAGATGAGATCTCCCTTTTCATCTTGGATACTGTCAATTTGGTTTTCTTCTTTCCTTTTTATTAATTAGATTGACTAGTACTTGGTCTATTTTATTTGCTTTTTCAAAGTATAAGCTTCTAGTCTTATTTATTAAATCATTTCTTCTTTTACTTTCAATTTTATTCATTTCTCATTTGATTTTTAGTATGTCTAATTTAGTCTTCATCTGAGGATTTTTAATTTGGTTACTTTCAAGTTGTTTTTTTTAATTTTCATTCCCAATTCATTGACCTTTGACCTTCCTAATTTTTTAATATATGAATCCAAGGATATAAATTTCTCCCTGAGTACTGCTTTGGATGTATCCCATAGATTTTGAAAGGATGTCTCAACATGGTAATTTTCTTCAATGAAATTATTGTTTCTATGATTTGTTTTTTAACTAACTGATTTTGGAGAATCGTATTATTTAATTTCCAATTAACTTTTGATTTGCCTTTCCATGTCCCTTACTAATTATTATTTTTATTGCATTGTGGTCTGAGAAGGTTGCATTTATTATTTCTGCTCTTTTGCACTTGTTTGTAATGTTTTTATGCCCTAGTACATGGTCAATATTTGTGAATCTACTATGTGCTGCTGAAAAGAATGTGTATTCCTTTTTGTCCCTATTTTTCTCCACATATTTACTAACTCTAATTTTTCTAAGATTTCATTCACATCTCTTACCTCTTTCTCATTTATTTTTTCATTTGATTTTTCTAGTTATCATAGAGGATGGTTCAGGTCTCCCACTAGTATAGTTTTTCTATCTATTTCATCCTTGAGTTGCACTAGTTTCTCCTTTAGAAATTTGGATGCTATATCATTTGGTGCATAAATATTTAGTACTGATATTTCTTCATTGTCTATACTGCTTTTATCAGGATTTGATTACCTTCACTATCTCTTTTGACTAGATCAATTTTACTTTGCCTTTGTCAGATATCATCATTGTGACTCCTGCCTTCTTTTTATCAGTTGATGCCCAATAGATTTGGCTCCATCCTATTACTTTTGCCCTATGTGTATCTATCTTCCTCATGTGTGTTTCTTGTAGACAGCATCTGGTAGGGTTTTGGTTTCTAATCCACTCTGATATTCACTTGTGTTTTATGGGTCAATTCATTCCATTCACATTCAGAGTTATGATTACCAGCTGTGTACTTCCCAGCATTTTGATTTCCACTCCTAATCCTGCCCTTTCTTCTTTTACTATTTCCTTCTACACCAGTGTTTTCTTTTTAATTAGTCCCCCTAATTCCCACCCTTATTTAAATTCCCTTTCTACCTCCTCTCCCTTCTTATCCCCTCTTATTTTCTTTACAGTCTTTTTAAACTAACCCCTCCCAATATTTCCCTCCCTTGTATTGCTTCCCTCCCCACCAATCCATTTGTTACACTTCTACTTCCCTATAGGGCACAAATCAATTTTCTGTCCAATTGTATATGATATTCTTCCCTCTTTGAGTCAAATTTAATGCACATAAGAATTGAGGATTTCCTATCTCCAACCTCTTTACCTTTCCAGGGCATTGATCTTCTCCCCCTCTTCTGCCATGTGCTTCTTTGTGACATATAAATTTACCCCATTTTGTTCCTTTTTTCCATTTCTCTTACTATTAACCTCTTTTTTAACTCTAGTCGTATGTATATATATATGTATATATATATACATATATATATATATATATATATATATATTAGTAGTAGTAGTCTTCTCTTGGTAACCGAGGATGACAATTGTCTTTGTGCGTTTTCATCTATGGTATATAGATGAGTGTGCACAAAGACACTTGTGCGTGAAGGAGATTTAAGTGGAAAAGTCGGTGCCAGAGACAGTCCCACTCTCTCGGCATTGGAAGCCTGGGTCCAGTGGTACGAAAAGTTGTTATACCTGGAGACTTCCTTAGCTGCATTGGATGGCCGTGTTGTTCTTTGTGCTCCAACACGCCCTAAGCAATCCACAGTGCTTTGCTGCGTCACCATCTTGGCCATTGAACCTTCTTACTGGTTTCCTCCGTCTGTTCAGCTGAAGCAGTCTTCACATGCTGGGTGAGCAAAGCCCTGGTTCGCCAGGGGTCTATGACCCAATGGCTACCCTCACAAGGTTTAGCCGGCCTGTTGAAGCCATTTCCCGGGGTGTGGTTGCTGCCGCATGCTAGCAGCTACTAGGAGCCATAAATAAGAGCTGGGTGTCAGGTGAGGGTCAGAGGCTGGAGAGCTGCCCTAAGATGGCATGACAAGCTCTCCATACCAGAGATACTACCCTTCCCTGAACACCCCATACACCCTCTCTTGGCATTTCATCCTATACAGTTTGTCACTGTTCCCTCTAAGTATAATTCTTCTTGCTACCCAGGTGATAATAACAATTTTTAAGAGTTACCAATATCCTTTTTTCTCGTAGAGATACATATCATTTTAACTTATTGGGTCCCTTAAAAAAGTTTTTTCTGGTTTTGTTTTGTTTTTTGTTTTTCTTTTTTCCCCCTTTCTTAATTAATTTTTGATGATTCTCTTGGGTTCTGTGTTTGGGTATCAAATTTTCTGTTCAGGTCTGGTATTTTCTTTACAGATGCTTGGAATTCTTCTATTTTATTAAATGACCATACTCTCCCCTATAAGAATATAGTCAGTTTTGCTGGGTAGTTGATTCTTGGTTGTAGACCTAATTCCCTTGCTTTCTGGAATATCATATTCTATCACTTTTGATACTTCAGTGTAGATGAAGCCAGATCCTGTGTTATCCTCACTGTAGTTCCATGGTATCTGAATGATTTCTTCTTAGCAGCTTGTAATATTTTTTTCTTGATCTGATAGTTCTTGAATTTGGCTATAACATTCCTGGGTGTTATCAGCTGGGGATTAAGTACAGGAGGTGATCTGTGAATTCTTTCACTCTCCACCTTTCCCTCTTTTTCTAGAATGTTAGGGGCAGTTTTCTTGGATAATTTCCTGTTGAATTATGTCCTGGCTTTTTCTTTTCTCATGGTCTTCCAATAGACCAATTATTCTTAAGTTGTCTCTCCTGGAACAATTTTCTAAATCTTCTGTTTTGTGAATGAGATGTTTCATATTTTCCTCAATTTTTTTCATTCTTTTGATTTTGTTTTAGAGTTTCCAGCTGCCTTGTGAAGTCACTTTATTCTAAATGTTGTATTCTGGTTTTTAATGACTGAATTTAATCCCTGGCTTTTTGGTCATCCTTCCCCTTCTGGTCTGATTTTCTTTGGAGGTCATATTTCATCTTCTTTGCCTCATCTTTCATTTTCTTTTCTTCATCTTTAATGTCCTTTGCCTCATTTTCAAGCTGATTAATTTTGGCTTTCAAGACACTATTTTCTGTTTCCATATGACTTATCTTGCTCTTTAAGTTCTTTCCCCAGTTATCTTCAGCCTCTCTTAATTTTTTTTGAATTGTATTTTGAGTTCTTCCAAAGAGTGTGTCCAATTTACTGGAGTTTCAGTGTTTTTGCTTGAAGTTCCTTGATCCTCCTGTGTTACATTTGCTCTTTGTTCTTTGTCTGGATAAAAGCTGTCAATTGTAATTTCATTTTTCTTTTTCTGTTGTTTGCTCATATTTGCCCCTTCTTTTCCTCATGTAGTTGCCTCTGCTCTTGCTCCTCTCATTATGTGTTGGATCTGTGGGTTTGGGCTTTTCTGTCAACCTTCACCCTTGGAGCTTAGCAAGGCATGCAAAACAGTCTATGGTGTATTGGAGCTTGAGCTTCCCTGCCCTCTGAAGGCTTAATAAGATTAATCCCAGAAGAGTTGAACTTGTAGATCTGGATGTGCCCTGAGACCGAAAACTCCAGAAGGGGGTCAATATGGAGTGTCTTGGCTGTGGCTAGGCTACCTGCTCTATGCTTCTTCTCCAGCTGCTTTCTCACCACTTATGTTCTACACCCTGAGCCTGGCACAGCTTTACCTGCTAGGTACTCCCTCTAGACTAGCATCCTTGCCCACCCAAAGATTCCAGCCACTGCTTGAGGCTCAGTACTGTAGGTAGGGTAGGGGTCCTGGGACCTTCTTTCTTACTTCCCTTAAACCCAAGTGTTCTCGAATTCAGGTTTTTTGGGGGCATCCCTTTTAAGTTGAGTCCAGCAGGAGGGTTCCTTGGCTCTGTCCTGTTGTAATTTTGGTTTTCAGTCCCTTAGGAGCATTTGGTTTTTAATCTGTAAGGAAGGTATTTCAGAGGTCTGAACTTTTGCTACTTCTATGCCGCCATCTTGACTCCCTTACTAAGGTTTAACTTTAATTGCAGCCTTTGCAGAGATTTTTAGATACAGGAATTTCCTCCAGATTTTGTGCTTGAGAAATGGGAGTTGACAAAACAACTGTATTATTTGGTTCACATCTGGACCCTGTGCTTAATTAGTCATTATACTTTTCAGGTATGGAATCAACAAGAGGTTATTTCTTCAGGGAAGCACTTCTAGGAGTCCCCAAATCATTCCATACATGGTCAACTTGAAGGAACTGAGACTATTTACCCTGGAGAAGAAATAGTTTTCCTGAGTATTTGAATGCATGTACTTTGGGAGAATTAAAATTCTTTTGCTAGGCTCAAGGTAAACAAGGAACAATAGGAACAATCTCTGGGAGGCAGACAAGATTTAGCAGAGTCTGGAATAGATTTCCATATGAGGCACAAATCCTTATATATTAATGTGTTCACGTAGCTCAATGACAATTCGAAAGGAATGTTCATGAAGAGGATTCATACAATGGGTAATAAGTTGGACTAGATTATCTCTAAAGTCCATTTAAGGGTCCCTGGGTAGATCCATTTCAGTAGGAGGAAATAAATAAGCAGCCACACAGTGCCTACTATGTGGTAAGTTGGGTATCTAGATGGTTCAGTGGATAGAACACTGTGTCTGGAGTCAGAAAGATCTGAGTGTAAATCTGGTCCAAAACATTTACTAGCTGTATTATCTTGGACAAGTTGCTTAACCTCTGGGAGACACCTAGATATTGCAATGAATAGAATGCTTGTCTTGGAGTCAGGAAGACTTAAGTTCAAATTTTCTTTATGAAGCTCCCTAGTTGTGTGACCATAGGCAAGTCATTAAGCCTTAACCAAATCAGGGACTTTGAGTAAATGATCTAATAATTCATTCTATTCCATCCAAACCATCTCAGACTCATTCCTCTCTATTTAATTAGTGCTCTGCTTTTTCCATCTTTAAGGAAAAAAAGACAGACATGCTCACACATTCCCAATGTAGGGTGACACCTCCATATAAACACTAGATCTGGGTGACATGCTAGTAATAAGAGCCATGATTATTTGAAAGCATGTGGACATGATCCTCCTTAGTTAAGATGCCATAATTGGAAATGACTGAATAAATTTGATAAGCATGTTTTATAAATATTATCTCATTTCAGCCTCAGAATAATTCTATGAAGTATGTGCTATTATCCCCTTTTATAGTTGAAGAAACTGAGGAAAACAGTTTAAGTGACTTACCCAAGGTCAAACAGTTAGTATCTGAGACTGGATTTGAACTCCCTAACTCTAGTAATCTATTCAATGTACCACAAGGCACCACTTGATGGAGGAAGCTTCTCCTAGGACCAGAAGCTGGAGCTCCAGGCTGATCACCCTGATTCCCCATAATCAAGAGACAGATTGAGTCTTAGCAAATTCCCCAAACCTCTGATTTCATTCAGCCAGTGAAGTCCTTGAGAAACCCAATCCTGCCAAAAAACAAAGTCATCTGGTCTGGGGTAAAATAGGGAAACTTGATTGGATTTAACTTTAGCTTGCCATTAACTCCCAGAACCATGTAGTTTCATGAATTTCTCTCAGGATTCATGCCTTAAGTCCCCATTACACATTGCCCTGAAAAAGAACCAGCCTCCTACTCCTCTTGCCTTCTATGTTACCAGGAAGGTGTTTGACAAACTCCCAGGTTTCAATTTAGCACTTGGAAATCTGAATGGTACAATGACCATATCAAGAATGATGGGAGGAATGCACAGAATCTGGCATTTTAACTAAGGACAATCATGTCCATATGCTTTCATATAATGAAGAGCTCTTAGTGGTGGCATGTTGCCCAGATCTAATGTTTAGATGGAGGTGTCCCCCCAAATGAGTACCCTATCTGGGAGTGCTTGAGCATCACTGTCTTTCTTAAAGACAGCAAAGCAGAGTAATAACTAATAACACAGAGAGGAACAAGACTTAAATGGTTTGGATGAAAAACAGTGAGTTATTATATTATTGGTTCAAAGCCCCTAATAATGAAAATCCTGCTCAATTCAATTCCTAGAGGAGGAAATATAGTATGGCAGAAAGAGCTTTGAGTTTGGAATCAATGGATGTGGGTTCTCTCCTTTTACTGATCTAGATCTCAGTTTCCTCACTTGTTAAAAAAAAGAAGAGAGAGAGAGAGAGAGAGAGAAAGAGAGAGAGAGAGAGAGAGAGAGAGAGAGAGAGAGAGAGAGAGAGAGAGAGAGAGAGAGAGAGAGAGAGAGAGAGAGAGAGAGAGATGTGAAATAATTGTCCATTATGTTCCAAAAAATATATTAGGCACTAGAGTACAAAAACAGTAGGGAAAAGCAATTCCTGTCTTTGAGGAATTTACATTCTACTGGGGAAGAGATACAACATGTAAACAGATAAGTAAGAAAAAGGTAATTTGAGAAGGAAGAGGACTGGCAATTGGAGTAAACCTTAAAGGAAGCTAAGGACTATAGACTATTTAGCCATAGAAATAAAAACAAAATTCAACCATTACATTTTAGGGAAGCAAGTGAGGTCAAACAAAATAAAATAGGTAGTAGTAGACCTGGGATAGGAATATAGATCTTGTACGTTCAGATAGAATTATTCCAAAGTGGAATAATATTTCCAGTCCTTTCACTCTCCCCATGTGTCTCTCTATTACATTACCCTGGAATTTCTTACAAATCTTGGCTTTTATTCTCCAGCTGCCTATATTATATTATCAGTCCTCTCAACATTGGACCTTATCTCATCCTTTATTTAAGGAAATAGAAACCTTTAATCCTGATCTTCCTATCCACCTTAATTCCACCCTTATAATCACCTGAACACCTCCATTCTTCACTCTTTTGTGCAAATATTAAGGAATGAGGAGGTCCTTCTTCTTAATCCCAACCCTTCTATTTGTACCCCAATCTCAGCTCCTTTATCTTCTTTATCAGCTTAGTTTTCTGTTGCCTCCTCTTCCTCCCTAATCCTCAACCTCTCCTTAACCACAGATTCCTTTTTGAATTTCTTATCTCCATCATCTAAAAAAAAGAAAAAAAGAAAAAAAAAATCACTTATTCACTTGAGCCTGACATCCCCTCAAGAAACTGTAACTCTAACACTCCTTTCTTTCCCAGATAATTTTGTAGAAAAATCTGCCTATAATTCTTGTTTCCTCTTTCTCATTTCCCATTCATCTGGCTCCTTAAAATTTGTTCTTTATCATCATGACTTGATTGAAATGTCCTTTATGTTCATCAATGACTTCAGTACTGCTGAACCCAATGGTGACTTCCTAGTCCTCATTCTTCTCTACTTCTATACTGCATTAGACATTAATGACTGTGATGCCTTTCTACATCTATGATCTATGATCACCTAGCTTATTGGTCTGTCTTGGTTCTCTTCTTACTGATTTGTCTCATGGTACTTGATGACCTTTGCAGTGTGGCCAGCTCCCTATTAATAGGTCTTCCTTAGGCTTCTGTACTGGGCCCTCTTCTCTTCTTATTCTATATGCTGTCTCTTGGTCTTCAATTATGGTTTCTATGGTGATGATTACTAAATCACTAGATGCATCCTTTATCTCTCTTCTGAACTTGAGTACTACATCTCCAGATATCTTACTTAGGCAATTCTTTGGCATCTCAGAATTGACATGCTCAGATTAAATTATCCCCCAAATTCACACCTCCTCCAACCTTCGTGATTTCTGTCAAGTACATCTCCATTCTTCCTATCCCTCAGATTTGGACCATAATGGTTATCCTGCATGCGCTCTTCCCTCGTACCTATTCAATAGCCACATCTTATGGATTCTACCTCCTTATTGTTTTTCAGATTTATTCACTTTGTTCAATTCACAGAGCTACCATGCTTATCACCTACAGCTTTCATCCTTTTTGGCCTGGGCTATTTTGATAGATTCTTTAATGTTAGATTGCTCTCACTTCATCCAGTTTCTCCCCTCTAATATATATTTCACTCAGTTAACAAACTGACATTACTAAAGCAAAAGTCTGTACAGTTTACTTCTCATGCTCAAGAATCTTCAGAGGCTCCCTATTGCCTCAATCATAAACATGTATACTCCTCTGTTAGTCATTGAAAGTTATTCATCTTCTGGCACCAGCTTATATTTTCTAGGTTAATGCCATATTACCATTCCCACACAGTCTGCCCTTCTTCTTTTTGTGCTAATATCAAAATATTACAGGGATTTCCACAGGTTGTCCTCTACCTGGGATGCTGTTCCTCCTCGTCTATATCTCTTGAGGTCCCTTCTCTCTCTAGGGCTCAGCTCAGGTGCCATATACTTTAAGGTTCCCTTATTGATCCCCAATCCACAAAATCAGTTTGTGTTTATTTTATCAGTATCCTGTATTGACTTATTCTGAAACATATTTCATTACCCCAGTAGAATTTAAGCTCCTTATGTTCAGGAACTCATTTAAATTTATTTTCTTGTGTACCTTCTCATGCACAATTAATAATATACCTGGCATGTGCTTAATAAAGACTTGTTGATTTACTGATTGGTTAGGATCTTCAAATAATGACTAGATGCCTAATTTCCAGGTACATCATCAAGAGGATTCTTGTCCACTTCTTGAGTTGTTTCAGTTAGTTCAGTGCAGCCCTATCCTTGAATTGCTGGATTATTCATGGAACCTCTATTTTTATGAACCATCCAGGCTTATCTTGGGCTCATTCTTTCATGCTTTTTCCACATCTTTTCTTGGCTTTCCAAATTCTTTTCCCATGAGCATTACATAGGTACCTTCTCACCTCCACCTCCAAGACCATCTTTTAACTTCCTTTTGTGTTATCTTTCCACTTTAGAAGGTAAGATTCTTTTTTTCTTAATCCTTACCTTCTGTCTTGGAATCACTACCATATATTGGTTCCAAGGCAGAAAATTGGTAAGAGGTAGGCAATGGGGGTCAAGTGACTTGCCCAGGGTCACCCAGCTGGGAAGTGTCTGAGGCCAGATTTGGATCTAAGACCTCCAGTCTCTAGGCCTGGCTCTCAATCCACTGAGCAACCTAGATGCCCTCAGAAGGTAAGATTGTTAAAAGAAGAGAATGTCTTAATTTTTGTTTCGATTTCCATCCCTGGTCCTCATTGGAGTTTGATTTGACTTACAGTTTAACTCATTGGAGAGGCAGAATTGTCAAAGCAAGAAAAGTCTTTAAGTATTTATTAAACATGTGCCTTGTGGTAGAATTTGTTCTCATAATAGGGAAACCAAAAAAAAAAAGAATCTGCCCTCCAGAAGCTTACAGTCCAGTGGGGATTTACAAGCAAACCTATGTAAAAATTCTATACAGAGTAAATAATGGGAAGGAGTCTGAGATGGAAGAAACTAGTGAAACATAAGGGCAACAGACCAGGAAAGGCCCCTTTCAGAAGGTGGGATTTGAGTTGAACCTGAAATGATGTGTTGAAAAGTAGGAAGGTCCCTGGACTTTCACGGAGAAAATCCCTGTTTTTGAATTCTGCTTCCTGCATTTATTAACTATGTGGCCATGAATGAGGCTCTTTAGTCTCTGAGCGTCAACTTCCCCATCTATAAAATGGGATTTACAATGTTATAGTATGAATCTTATAGGAATATTGAAAACTCTTATGGGATATAACTATAATAATTTGTCCACAGTGGGCCATCATAATAGTTTCAATTATTGTAATTTGATGTCCTCTTGTGTCCCTTTCAACAGTGAGATTCTGTACCTCTGTGATTTTTTCATGGCTGCCCCAATGATCTTGAGGCTCCTATGGCCCTTGGGAGTTCTGTTCCCATCTGTGTGTGGGTTCCAGAGTCAAATATAAGATAGTTACCCTTGTACATTCCCTATAACCATGTATTTCAGGCTGAAGATGTAGCAGTGAGAGCAGTCAATTTACCATTGTTATATTTGAGTGCTCTGAGTCAGAGAAGAAGATTTCAGCCAAGGTGCTGACCAGAAAAACATATGAGAGTCTGGGAGTATTTTTATAATGCTTAATCAGAGACCATCTGTCAGAAGCCTATTTGTCTGACAAAGAATACACATTGGGATATAGATGTAGTTAGATAGATTGATTGATTGATAGACAGAGAGACAGACAGACAGATAGATAGATAGATAGATAGATAGAAGGATATATAAGGATGGATAGATAGATAGATAGATAGATAGATAGATAGATAGATAGATAGATAGATAGATAGATGGGTGGATAGTTGGGTGGATAGACAGACAGACAGACATACAGACAGATAGATAGATAGATAGACAGACAGACAGACAGACAGACAGACAGACAGACAGATAGATAGATAGATAGATAGATAGATAGATAGATAGATAGATAGATGGATAGATAGATGGATAGATAGATAGATGGATAGATAGATAGATAGATAGATAGATAGATAGATAGATAGATAGATAGATAGATAGAAGGATATATAAGGATGGATAGATAGATAGATAGATAGATAGATAGATAGATAGATAGATAGATAGATAAAGAGAGGAGAGGGTTGCTAAAATATAGATGCAATTTTGTTTCCATGAAGCAAAAATTTTCCCTAATCTGTCAAACCAAATGCTAATGAAAGGGATAAAGGCAACCTTATCCACCTATGGAGAGACCTGTTCTTCTCTAATCTTTGTAGACAGTCTTGAATGCAAGCCCAGACCTGGAGGGACAAGCTGACTCAGAGTCTAGATTAATCTGGAGTGAATGATGGATCATTTGAAGAAATGTCCCATCCCAGTGCATTATTGTCAGAGAGGGCATTTCTGATCCTGGTAGGGGAAGGCTGCTAATAGGAATTAGCTGCCCTGATTATCTGGGGAGGCTGCTGAGATACCTTGAGAGTAATCAGGAGTGACTTGGAATAGCTAACTTTTTGCAATCCAACAAATTCTAAATTAAATGCATACTTTGGTAGGAAGATTGCCTGTGGCCTTTGACTACATTCTTTGGGAGTTTTTGTTTTTGTTTTTAATTGTGCTGACAGACGTTTTATAAAAGGCTTCTCCCCTGGAGATCTGACCTCCTGTTATAAAAGTCAGCTTGGTGTTGTGGGGAGAACCCTGAAGACCTGTAGGAAAGAAAACAGAGCTGACTTCTGAGAAGCTGCATAGTCTTGCATTAGTCTATAAAGATAAGTTGTATTTACTGGCACAAGGGATATTCTAGTGCTTGCTTATCTAGCTCCGAGACTTGTTGGCAATCATCCTACACACAAGCATTTTTAATAGTTATTTATGTGCTTATTTTTAATATTTGCTCAAAATTGTTTGACTTCCAAATTCCCTCCTTCTCTCTTACAAGTCCCCTCTTCCATTGAGAAGGTAAGCAATATACTAATTAGACATGGGAAGTCAAACACTCCATATTTCTACCTCAGCCATTCAACAAGCATTTGCTTACTCCATTGTGTGCTTGGAGCTGGGCTATAGAGAAAAAGTCAGAAGTCCTTGCCTCCACAGCTTCAGGCCTAATGGGAGAGCTACCTGATGTACAGACATGCTTATATATGTACATATAGAATATATAGTTGTGTTTATATCTACAACATATAACATGCTTGTTTTATATGCATGATTTACATATATATGCCTAGTATGCATATATGGATATACACAGCACATAGAGAATGAATCCAGGACAACTCAGTGTAGCCCTTGACACATGGCAAACCCTTCATTATTTTGTTGACTTTTGTAGTGAAGGTACAGAGAAGGGTGGAGGGAAGAGAAGGAGGAAGGCTTTCATGTTGAAGGGATTACTCCAGCTAAATCTTGGAGGAAATCAGGAAAACTGGGAATAGGGATAGTACCATGGAGAGAGCACTAGAGTTATACTAAAACAACAAAACAGCAACAACTAGGGTTTATTTAGTGTGATAGGATAGAGCAAATGCTGGCGTTGGAGTTCAAATTTTGCCTTAAAGACTTATTGACCCTCAGAGCCTAGGCAGAACATTTAATCTTTCCTGTCCTTAGTCAGTTTATTTGTTAAATGAGAGGTTGGACACAATGTCTTTTAAGGTCTCCTGGCTCTAAATCTATGACCTAGTAGTATTGGTTCTGTCATTTACTAGAATGTGATTTTTTAAAAACCTTTACCTTCCATCTTGGAATCATTCCTGTGTACTGTTTCCAAGGTAGAAGAGTGGTAAAGGCTGGGTAATGGGGGTCAAGTGACTTACCCAGGGTCACACAGCTAGGAAATGACTGAGGTCACATTTGAACCCAGGACCTCCTGTCTCTAGGCCTGGCTCTCAATCCACTGAACTACCCAGCTGACCCCCTAGGTAGGGTAGAGTAATTTTAAAGTTCACTCTACCAGAATGTGATCTTGAACAAGCTCCTTAATGTCTGTGTTGGGCCTGATTGTCCTCCTTTGGTCCAATTACTGATACAATTCCAGCAGAATGATGACAAAGCATGCTACAGACAAGTGGTGGACTCAGAGTGCAGAATGCACATCTATTTTTATACATGAAAAATGAGGAAATTAATATTACTTGACAATGCATGTGTTTTTTAAAACTTTTTTTTAATTGGGAGGACAGTGGAAAGGAGAGAATAAAAATAATTGATATTTGAAAAAGGAAATGAAAGAAAAAAAGAAAATTATAGGATTGGATTAAATTATCACTAGGATGATTTATGCCTTCCAACATTAACTTTCTATGAAGTGACAGACTCTTTATGAAGAGCTTTTTCATCATGATAGGCTAGAGAGATGTGTCAGCCTCAGCACTTTTGTCCCAGATCTAACAGTAAAATTCTCTTGTATATATGTATAAAATCATGTTTGTATGTATCTTTATATATGTATATTTATACATCCTATTTTGCACACACTTTATATGTCATTCGAGGAAAAAGAAATAGTGAATGAGTGAGAAAGACAAAAGGAGGAAGAAAGCAAAAAAAGGTGGGAAAGAAAGGGGAGACAAAGTAATAATAGAGAGAAATAGAGGAAGAAAGTGGGGAATGAAGAAGGGAAAATATAAATAGAGAAAGAAATGGAATGAGGGAGAGAGAGATGGGGAGGAAAAAAAAGAAAGGGAGAGGGTGTGAGATTTAAAATGGTTGAGGTCTTAAACTGTAGTGATAAAAATAGTGGAAGATATAAATTGTTATAGATATAAGAGAGGGTGAGTAAATTTGACTGCAGAAATATGTTTCACTACAGTGTCTTGGGTTTAAAATCAAATATAAGGTGGTCGCCAGGGAAATATTCCCAATTATTCAAATACCCAAGTCAATTGGGTTTTATAGAGATTTTAATTAAAAATACAATGAGTAATCAAAGAAAGAGAGAAAGAGAGTAAGAAAGGAATAAGTATGAAGGGCATCAAGCCAATATGGCCTAGACCTGAGCCTTAAGAGAGAAATCAGTCAGTTTTTTAACACTCACCACCAGGTCTGACTAAACAAGGATATTAGTGACACCAGGCCAGCGTCCATCCCCAAAGAGTCTTCCAGCCAGAGATTGTTTCAAAGGGCCTCTCTCAAGAGCCTCCAGAGCTCCTATCGCAGAGGGACAGAGCCCCTCAGAGGAGCTCCTCAAGGAGCTTTCCTTCAGAATCCAAATCAGAAATCGAGATCCAGATCCTTCAGAATGAGACTTCTCAAAATGAGCTCCTTCAGAATCGGCTCCAGCTCTTCTCTGAGCTCTTATTTTTAAGGGCAAAGTCTCCTATGTCACCTCCCCTAAGTCCTTACATCTACCAATCACTGTAGATGTTTCTAAAGGACCGCCCATTTTGAATTCACAGCTGAGTAGTTTTAATCTCTTTAGTAAGTCAGAAAAAATGCTGCTGTGTCGACAAATTTCATTAAGAAAAAAACTCTGAATAAGTTATCACCCTTTTACGTTTAAGTACTTTACAAGTTGCCCCACCTTTATAGCTACTTAGTATCCCATTTTATCAATTCTAAAATAGTCATGACTCAAAGAACTTCCTGTCCTTTCCATAAGCATGGGTCAAAGCACTTTTTATTGTTCTCAAGGAGCTCTCTGTCCTAAAGCAGTCCTAAGTAGGGTGGAGTAGGGATATTCCCAAGACAAGGAGCCCCCACACTCAAGTAGAGTTCTCACCATCTGCTAGGGAATTTTTTTAAGTAGAAGATTCCCCAATGGAGGAAACCCCTAACATTCATAAGTTTGAGAAATTTTGAGGTTTACAAGGGAGCATAGGGTTATATACATATGTATATATATATATATACATACATAAATATACACATATATGTATATGTGTATATTTATATATAGATATGAATATATTCATATATATATATGAAAATTGAATTTATTGCTTGTTGTCATATTTCAGAGAAATGAACATATGTGAGAAATAGTATAAATATGTCCTAATACTTCCATGAAAAATATTTGCTCCTAAAAGTAAGAAACATGGAAAATTGCTGGTTTCAGCAGGAAGACAATCTAAGAAAGAGCCTGAGATAAAATGCCCTTCCTCCTGGGAATATGATTCTCACCCTTCTGAAGGCTCCTTTTATCAAGCCCATCTTGTCTGGATCCTTTAACTCCTATCCCTTCTACCTTTTGCTTCCTTTGTCTTTTGGTCTTCCATTTTAACTTCCTTATATTCTAGAGGGCTACCCATGACACTCTCCAGCTTCCATCAAGCAATTCAAAGGCCAAGGACCTAGTATAGGACCCAGGAGGGTGGAGGGTGGTAAAGAAGCCAAATAAATGACTGAAAAGTCAAAAGAACTTGAATTGTGATGCTTATTGCCTTTGTGAATGTGGGTAAGTCAGTTAAATTCCCTGAGGCTTAGCATCCACTCTAAAAGTTTTCTGTGGTCCATTCTCCCTTCAAAATACTGATCTTCAGAGCCTAAGAAGATGATCATCTTGCCATGCTTGCTCCTAACCAGGCTACATCTGAAATATTATTTAGTTCTCAGTACTATGGTTTAGGATGGCCACTGACAATCAGGTAATATTGTGATGGGGCAACCATGATGGTGGAGAGCCTCAAGTCTATGCCATGTAAGGATAGGTACTGGGGATGTTTAGCCTGGAGAACAGAAGGACACAGTAAGCACAGAGTACCTCTATTTAATTATCTGAAAGACAAGTTTCCTAATGAAAGAGGCATTAGCCTTGCTCTACTTGATCCTATACAGCATAACCCAGAACAATGTGTGAATAGGAAGGGAAAAAATACCACTACTACCACCAGTTATAACAAAACCTTCTTACCAGAGATGCTGTTCCACAGTGCAGACAGTTGTCTCAGGAGCTGATCTACTCCCTGTTCTTGAAGAGTTAAATAGAGGCCAGTTGCTCAGAATGTTGGAGAGGGATCCTCTTTCACGTTAGAAGGATTCTGGATTCCCTCCTAACTCAGAGTCTCTAGAGGAAAAATAATAGATTCTAAATTCATAAGATACCTTGCCTTGAAAGACTCGCAGAGTCATGTAGTGATTGTATCATTAGTCATTTAATATTCCATTGGGGGAATAATAGGCAATGAAGCCATATTGTGAGGGAACAGCCCTGAAGGGACTGTATCCTAAAGTCAGAGAGAAAACTACTGGCAAAGCTCAGGATTCAAAGTCCCGGTATCTATTACCTCCTTCTTTTCCATAGAGTAGCCTTCCTTTTATAATCCTGGCTCACTGGCAATTTCAGAAAATCTCAACAACTGCAACTCATATTTCCATAGTAATGTAAAGTACACAAAGCACTTCCTCCACAGCAACCTTGTAATAGGGGGTAATGCAAGTATTTTTTTATCCCATTTTGTAGATGAGGAAACTGAGTTTCAGAGTGGCCATTTCCCAAAAGTCACAATGCTATTGAGAATTGGATTTAGGAATCTCACAAAGTTCTCTTAAATACAAGTCAATAATTTAATCATTCTACCACACTGTCACATCGGTGATCCTAGGGTATAGAGGTTCGATGCAGAAAATGAGGTAGATACTTAATTTTCTTCCATCTACCAACTTCCAAGTCTAGATAAATAATGCTCATTTCTTTAGTTCTCTTTGAAAATTATATTTAGACTAACTAGATTATAGGTTTAAAGTCTAGAGCATGGAGAGATCTTAGAATCTTTATTTTACATATAAGAAAACTGAGGTTTATAAAGGTGAAGTTATTTGGCCAAGGTCAAAGCAGGCAGTAAATGGCAGAGATGGGATTTGAACTCATGTCTTAAACATATATAGTATGTCAGTAGAAATTAATCAGCATTTATTAGGTGCCTACTGGGTTCCAGACACTGGGAATAGAAAAAAAAGGCAGAAAAGATAATCCCTGCCCTCAAAGAAATTATAATCTAATTAAGGAGACAATGTGCAATCAAAAATATACAAAACAAGCTATAAACAGGATAAATGGGAAATAACAGAGATAAAGCATGGGGATTAAGGGGGGTTAGAAAAGGTGAGATTTTAGTTGGGACTAAAAGGAAGCCAAAGGCCAGTAACCATGGGAGAGGAATGATAGAATTTCTGGCATAGGGATTAGCCAGAGAAAAAATGATCAGAGGCAAGAGATGGAGGGTTTTGTTTGTGGGACAGCCATTAAGCCCCTGAGAAGACTATGGATTGGGGAATAAAGTGCTGGAAAGAAAGAAAGGGACTAGTATATGAAGGACTTTAAGTGCCAGGTAATTTTTTTTAACCCTTACCTTATTAGAATTGACACCAAATATTTTCAAGGAAGAAAATCAGTTAGGGCTAGGCAATTAGGATTAAGTGACTTGCCCAGGGTCACAAAACTAGAAATATCTGTATTCACATTTGAACCCAGACCATCCATTTCCAAGTCTAGCTCTCTATCCACTGAACCAGCTAGATGTTCCAATGCCAGAATCTTTTGTATTTTCTTTTGGAGGAAATAGGGAGCCACTGGAGTTTGTTTAGTAGATGCATCATGTGAGAGGGCATATTTTTTAGGGAAAACATTTTAATGGTTGAATGGAGAATGTGTCAGAGTGGGAAGAGACCCACTAGCAGCTATTGCAACAGTTTAGGCATGAGTTTTTGAGGGCGCCCAAAACTAGAAACATGAAATTGTAAATTTAGGACTAGTAAGAACTTTCTAGATCATATAGTCATAATGAAGCAGTGAAGTGGATAGAGGGCTGAACTTGGAGTCAGGAGGATCTGGATTCAAATTTTGACCCAGGATTTTGAATCAGAATGCTAGTTTTCTTCTCTCAGCTCTGTTACTTACTCCTTAAGTGACTTGGGGAAGAAACTATCCTTTCTGGATCTCAGAGTCCTCAAATTTAAAATGAAGGGGTTGGACTAGATGACCTCATTGTTCCCTTCCATCTCTAAATCGCTGTTCCTTTGAGTCATTTATTTGATCTCTTTAAACCTATTTCCTTTTCTATTTAAAAAAAAGGCAGTGTTAAACTTGAAGTCTTACAGGGTTATCTCCAGAGCAGAAACTATGGACTTATTATGATCCTAAACCACTTAACCTGAATCTCAGTTTCCTCAACTGTAAAGGGAAGTCATTGGATTTGATGGTCTCAGATATTTTCTACCACTAAATCAATGAATCTGTACTTCTAGTTTAATATTTTTTATTTTACATTTAAGAAAATTGAGGCAAAGACATCAGAAAAATACTTTATGAAAAGTTACACAAGGTACAACTAGGTAGTTCATTGAAAGTCCTGGGTTCAAATCTGGTTTCAGACACTTACATTGCCTATCCCTTACTCTTCTGTCTTGGAACCTATACTCAGTATTGATTCCAAGAAATAAGGTAAGGGTTTAAAAAATATACAAGTCTTCTCCAGGCCACACATGCCTAGTTTCTTCAGGCAGTTTTCAGGTGACATGTGATACATCCCTTCTATATCTGTATTTTCAATGACCTTCAAATGTTTCTCAGCATCTTAGTACAAGAATAATTTGAGTAAAAGTTTCATGAACAAAATCCCCCGAAAAGAAGAGTGCTAAAGAAACCAGGGGAAAGGACAAACCTAGCTAGCAAATAAATGTACTTGAAGATAAAGTGATGGATGTGTAGAATTTATGTCTGCCAAGAAGCAATAAATATAATAGGAATAAAAATAAATAAATGCAGTCTATATGAACAAGGAAAAAAGAAAAGAAAGAAGTCAGAATAAAGTTTAAATCACCAAGAAAAGGTGGCAAGATTAAAGTAAATGTAACAGTGATTCTCCATTGATAAGCTGAAATCAAAATGCAACTGAGGGGAAGGCTGGGGATAAGACAGATAAATAGGATAAAGTTTTTCAAGTATATGCCCAGTAATTCCAGGATGGAAGATAGGCCTAGTGTAATTTATTGGAAGAAAGAAAGCAGATATTCTCACACACATTTATGTATGTATATATTTCACTTGGTAGCCATCAACCTACACAGCTGGTAGATGAATGCTTGGAACTGACATAAATTTCCTGAGGAAGAATGAACAACTCCTTGGTTAGAGATAAAGAGGACACTAACAAGGACACATATATGTCCATCCTAGTGGGCTTTATGCTTATCCATCCTATAAGGCTCATTTCAAATATTCCCTTCTCCTAGGAATCTTCCTTGATTGATCAGAATACACTTTTCTCTCCTGTAGACTTCTTAGAATCCCATGTTTGTACATCACAAAATCATTTTATTGAATTGATTGAATATTATTATTCATTTTAGGTATCTGTTCTGGTCTGATACCTCATTTAGACTGAGATCCTTGCATTCCCCCATCAAGACTTCCACAAATTTCATGCCATCTTCCTAGGATCGTAGAATTATATATTTAGATCTGGGAGAGATCTCAGAGATTATCTGGTCCAACCACATTTGGTAGATGAAGACACTGAAACCAGGAGATGAAAGGAATTAGGAGCATAAGATCACATATCTATAGCTGAATGGGAATTTAGAATCTATTAAGTCCAACTCTTAGTGAAATGATGAGGAACTAAGGGCCAGAGAAGTTCTTTGTCCATGAACCTATAGCTAGGAGGGGTTAACTATTTATGAGAAGGCGTATGTGAGAGACGTGAGATCTCAGAAATTCTACCTTGGGGCAGAAAATAAAAAGGAAGACCTAGTGTGTGACACAAGTGTGCATAGACCATACTCTCACACATGAAATTAACAAGCATTTATTAAGCACCTACTATGTGTTAGCCGTTGTGTTCTTTTTGGGATACAAAGACAGACAAAAACCATCCCTTTCATCCAGGAGCACACAATTTAAGAAGGGAGAAACCATACAAATAAAAATGTACAAAGAAAACTGGATAACAGGGAACCAATCTCATAGGGAAGTCACTAGGAAGAAGGGCAACTGAGAAATGTTTTCGCAAAAGGTTACATTTTATCTGAGACTTAAAGGAAGGCAGGGAAGCCAGAGGGTGAGGATAAGGAGAGAGAGCATTCCAGGCAGCCACATCTGCCACAGGAAAACCTAGAGAATGAATGTCTATAAGGAAAGGGTAAGGAGGAACAGCAAGGAAAACTGTATCACTGAATCATAGAATACAAGAAGTTGGGTGTGAAAAGGCAAGAGGAAACAAGTAGGAAACTCACTACTAGCAGGAAAACAATTCATGATTCAACTAACTCCATTACAAATTGGTTTTTAATTTATCTTTAAATGAATTAAATTCATTACCAACTGATGAATACCGTCTCTCCCATTCTCCTTACTCTTATCACTATGTTTTCTCTTCCACAGTAATAGGTAGTTAAGTGCTTTAGTGGGTAGATCATTGGACCAGGAATACAAAAGACTTGAGTTTAAATCTACCCTCAAGTACTTATTAATTTTGTGACCCTAAGTAAGCTACTTATAAACTCTGCCTCAGTTTCCACATGTGAAAATGGAATTAATAGCAGCACCTCCCTCATAGGGTTATTGTGAGAATAAAATTAGATAAAATTGTAAAGTGCTTCTTACAGTGCCTGGCATGGAGTAAATAGAACCTCTGTCTTCAAGTTGATATCATCCTAAAGAAAGGGAGCCAATGTACTTTATAAATGAGAGAATGATGTGGTCTTATATTTTAAAAATAGCAATTTAGCATTTGTTTGTGTATTTGCAGTGTCTGCTAAAATATGAATTTGCTAAGGGCAATCATTGTGTCTTATTTACCTTTTTACTTCTTCCTGTTCAATTGTTTGGCACATTATACATCCTGAGAACTTAATAAATATTTGTTGAACAACAACAAATGAATAAGGGAATGGCTAACATATTGTCTCACCATTCCCATAACCAGTTGTGTACATTTTATCTTGCAATTTTTTTTTTACATTTAACCTAATTTTATTCATGCTTGCTTTGGGTTCTCTTGCAATTTTGCCTCTTTTAAGAGCTACTTCTGATACCTTGAATACAGCCTAGTCTTTATTAGTCGGTGCCCACCCTCAATTCTTTGTTGACGACACCATTTTATATTGCTGATGGTGGGTATTTGTGCCTCTGACAAAAATCAATCCATTTACTGTAATGATTTCTGGTTACGCACACCCAATTACCATTGTCATTAAGAAAGCAGGAGACGCAAGTATTGAGTGGACACACTAGAGAGGGGAACTCAATGGCTGTAGCACCAAGGCATGACCTCCTTAAATGGAAATGTACCTTTCGCCTTTGCCTAGTTTCCAGCCTCTTTGGGGGAGGGAAGAAAATGAGGGAGGAGGCGGAGGAAGGATCAATTTCAGCCACATTACTTTTGTACAATAATGTTCAACCAGAGAGAGGAAATCATGGAGATAAGTCAAGAATCGACAGAGGTCACTGAATTATAGCATGTTATTGGCAAGCCTGCTAATTCAATCTCTTATATAATTAGGCAATTAATTCAATTTAACCAGTCTTTACAGAGCCCTACTATGTCCCCAGCACTGAGCTAGGTTCTGAAAGGGATATGAAGAATAGAAATCCACCATCTCTGACTACAAAAATCTCATGATCTGATTTTGAAGACTTGACATAGAGACATGGAAACTTCAGTCCCAGGACAGAATAAGATATGATAAAATTCTAACATATGCTTATAGGAATTAAAAGATGGAGAAGCCATGGTGGCCTGGAATAATGAGGAAAAGCTTTAGAGAGATAAGGATGAAATGACCCTGCACCATAAAGAATGAGCAAGATTTGGACAAGTAAAAAACATTGCACATAAAAGAAAGGTATAATGAAAGGTAGGAAGCAGGATTTAACAAACATGGAATGCCAGAGGTCAAGGAAAACTTGAAGTTCAGCTCCCTTTATTTTATAGATGATGAAATTGAAAACTACAGAGGGGAAATGAAATCCCCATGTCCATAGATCTAATTAATAACTAAAGTACAGTTGAAGTGACAATCTCTTGAATTTCATCTTTTAAGGGAATGGCAGCATTTTGAATGAAATGCAGATAGTTGAGCAAAAGACAGATCATGGAGGGAAGAAGTGAAAGGCAAAACTAAAGAGTAAGGTCCTACTTAGGGGAAGCCTTAAATGCTAAGCTAAGGAAGGATTTTAAATGTAGTACTGTATGCAATGAGGAACAATTCAAATTATTGTTCTAATAAAAAATGAGTTTCTAAAGATTTCTCTGATATGATGTAGAAGGTATGCAGGATTGAATACTATCTGCTTATTAAAAATTCAGAACATTTCCCTCAATTCAGTGGCCCTGACGTTTATGAGTATCATTGGATATGAAATAGCTCTCAGGTCAAATTCAGATGATGAAAATATTACAATAAGAATAGATTTTTTTGTATAGAATTTTATGTTCACATACTGCTTCTGTGTGTTATCTCATTTCATCCCAGAATCTTTTCTGCAATTCCCAACAATCTTTGAGCAAATGAAAAGTAATTTGACTTCTTCTGCCTTCTCATAAAAGGTTACCTCGCATCCACTTTATATATGTTCTGTATATACCTATTGGTGTATTATGTATAGTGCAGTATTTATATACATTGCCTCCCCACTTAGAATGGAGTTCCTTGCCTTTCTCTTTCTATCACCAGTGCCTAACACATTTCTTGTCACACTGCAGGTGTAACATAGATGCTTGTTGATGGATTTTCCCCAAAGAAAAGAATTAAGAACCACAGACAAAAATCATAGCAAATCAGTGCAACTAAACACTTCTGACGATGATAGCTGTCCAAATGTAGGCTGCTTTACGGAGTAGATCCTCTTCATTGGAGATATAGAAGGGAAGGTCAGTTGCCAACTTTGCCAGTGGTGATAGAAAAAAATTCAGTTTCGTTGGATTTGAGAAATCCCTTCCAATTCTGCGACTGTGTGAAGGTGATTAATGCAGTGTGGTATAATGGGAGATGCAATGGATATCTATTCAGAAGTCCCGAGTTTGATTTCTATTGCTCATTAAAGTGGAGTTGATGATCCCCTTCCTTTTTTTATTTTGCAAAGTTGTCATGAGAACCACATGAAAAATAAAAGAATCCAAGGGTTAGAAGAAACCTTGGGAGGCCACTGAATCCAATCTACATCTCACAGATTATGCCCTTCTCAAGTAGATGCAGAAATTTAAAAAAATGCCTACCTTCTAGGAGTTTACAATAGACTAATATGGATATGTCCTGTTTACAAATAAGGGTAATGAAAGAAAGAATGAGAAAGGGACAAAAGGAATTCCCTGAATTTTAATTAGGCAGGAAATGATTCCAGGTTGGGGTGGGATGGGGATGGGGTGTTCATCTGGATACTTGAAATGGGCCTTCAAAGAAGATAATGAGATGAATAGGGAGTGTGTTCTAAGGATAGAGGCAGCACTTCATGAATACACTGTGGTGACAGAAGGCTAGTTGATTTAGGAAGCAACTATGATCCCAGTTTGACTGGACCAAACAGTATGTGCAGAATATTATAGAATAAAACTGAAAAAAATGACTGAGAAACAGATGGTATAAGAGAATGGGTTTGGGAGATGGTGGTAGTGAATGGAAGCAATGCTTTGAGATTATGTTGTATCTATGTTAAGAATGGATTGGTGAGAGTAGTAAATGAAAGAGGGATGACTTTTGGCTCTGTATATCAGGATTGGGATTTTGATCCCATTGTACAGATGTAACAACTGAGGTCCAGAAGAGCTGGAGTGACTTGCATTAGAGTAAATGCCTGATTCTTGGGGATCCAGCACTAAATCTCAAATAATCCTGATTTCTAGAAAAGTGCTCTTCCCTCCAGCACACTGTCACAACCCTTTAATTGACCAATATGGACATGACTTTGGTGGGGTTTATAATGGGCATGCATGGTAGAGTTTAAGCCATTCCCTTCTGTCATGAAGCAGGATAAGGAGGACATTGGAGAGTTATATTTTGGGGAAAGATAGGTCATGAATTCAGGGAATGGGAAAAAATGAGAACTGGTTTTGGAGAAACTGAATTTTGCAAGAAAACAAATCTTCACGAAATGTGTCATATATCTCCTATACATAAATAGTGAGTCCAGTGGAAAAAAGAGGAGGAGTAGCAAGGAAAGGGGGAGATTGAGATGAGATCAGAAATCTCTCTACACTTACACAGAGTCCCATGATAAGAATATAAAGCAGTAGAACTTTGTGAGGAATACTATGGAGGAGGAGAGGAATGAGAGATTAATTAGTCAGTCAATAGATATTTATTAAGTGCTTACTCTGTGCAAAGGACTGGGCTAAGCACTGACCACTAAAAGTTGTGTCAAGATTAGAAATTGGAAGCAGAGAAGTGCAGGTATACCCCAAAAGGCCATGTACTACAACAAAGGACGATTCTGAGTTTGATTCCTTGCTTTGCTTCTGACTGTGTATTCTTGGGCAATGACCTCACCTTCCTTGCCTCACTTGGCTCACCTGTAAAAGGAAGGGACTGGCTCAGAAGGCCTCTGTGAGTCTTTCTAGTTTTAAATCTATCATCCCATGATTAACCTCTTTAGAGCTCAGTTTCCTCAACTGAGGGTTGTGCCTTTGTGTTTGACCCTATACAACACTGAATGTCCTCTCTAGTTCTATAAATATGGTCTTATGACTCCCACTTTCCCAAAATCTATTAAACAGAAACCATAGCAAAAGCTATAATAACAAGGGTTAACATTTAAGAGGGCTCGACCATTTGTGATATGTATAATGAAAACAGCATTATCTCATTATTTTCTTCCCACATCCTAGTGAGGTTGGTGCTACTTTTTTGCTAATTTTACCCAGAGAGAAACTTAAGGTCGGAGAGTGACTTGCCCATGGTCACACAGTCAGTAAATGTCGGAGACAGGATTAGAACTCAGATATCCCTGAATTCAAGTCCTGGACACTTTCCGCTACACATCTGATTCAAAATAACAACAAGAAGAACAACTCTTACTATGTAGTGGACATTGTACTAAGCACTTGACAAATATTATTTCATTTTATCCTTGAAATAACCCTAGCAGGTAGAAGCTAATATTATCTCCATTTTACAGATGATGAAACCGAGACAAACACATTAAGTGACTTGCCCAGGGTCACAAAGTTAATGATTATCTGAGCCCATTTTTAAATTCAGGTCTTCAGATTCCAGGCTTAACACTCTGCAGAACTTGGATCAAGTCTCTATCTTCATCCTCTCACCTGTGTAGCACATTATAGGCATTTCAGTGCTTGTGGGATAGACACTAGAAGGACTGAATGGGAGGTTGAACCAGATGACCACTAGGATTCACCTCCTCTTCCAAAGCAATCCTGAGGAAGACTGTCTATTTGTTTAATTCTATTTTTCAGTGTCTGGGAAAATACTTCAATTGGTAAATTGCAATTTATTCATTCTCAGAGAGAGAAACCAGAGTTGGGATTTTAGCTATAGTAGATGCTAAACATGTAAACATTTTTAAACCTCAAAGGAAAAGATACTATAAGATCTATTGGGTCATGGTCTCCAGGGAAATGTGCCTTAGGTATACAAGGGCAAATTGAGTTTAGTGATTCCTTCCGGGAGCTCAGTGCTTAAGGGACTACAGGGAGCCATCTGGGATGGAGCCGCAGCTGTGGGGACTGAGAGACTACAAGCTGTGGGCAATTTGGGCTCCCTCTTTGCTCCACTGTTTTAAATATATTGCTTTCAGAATTTGATTGCAGTTATTAGACATATTCTGATTATCCAGTTGCTGCTGAAAATGCTTTGCATCAGCCCATAGTAAAGTTGGAAATGGAGGCTGCCTTTCAAATGCCAGGTCTGAAAGCTCATCCTTATAGACTCCACCCAGAAAAGTAAAGATAAATGGCTCAATCCCTGTCTCTTTGGGCAGGAATGATCCTTGGCAGCCCTGAGGTCAAAGGTTGGAAGGACTTTAGAAAAAAGAATTTGGGGACAGAAGGTTGGAGCTAGAAGGGACCTTTAAAAAAGAATGTGAGGAGAGAAAGGGACTTGAGAACACAGAATGTCACAGTTGGGAGGGACCTTCGAATATGAAATGTCAAATCAGGAATGGACTTTAGAGAAGGATCAGATCAGACTAGAGAACATAGAAGGTCAGAGATGGAAGTGACCTTAGGTAGGGAACATTGGATATTAGAGTGCGATACTCCCTTTCCTGCACTTGTAGAACTCACATTCTCATATTTAGAGACAATGCCCACAGGGAAATTGATGGCCAATGATGTTTCAGTCTCCGAAATACAGAGTTGGTGAGGGAAGTCAAATGACTCACATATCCTTTCCAAGAATGTAATGTTGATTGGATGAAAGAACTGAAAGAGGCCTTGGAACATAAACACTCAAACTCAGTGGGAACTTAACACAAAGAATGTCAAAGCTTAGAGTGGTCTTAGGATATGGAAGGTCAAGGGGAGTTTAAATCTATTCAAATTCATACTTGAATAGGTCTCTCTTTTGGGACACCTTCCAGGATAATCACAGAATGCCAGAGCTGGAAGGGACTTTCAAGGAATGGGAACTCATGACCTCTAAGATCCTCTATTCCCCTTTCTAGACAGACCCAATTATTTAGATTTTTTCATAAATATTGCCTATGGCATACATTCTCATCACCTCACTACATTGGTAATTATTTTACTTGTTCTAGAATCAGTCAAACACATATCCCCCAAAAGAGAAATAAATCTTCTTCTGGATCATGGGAAAATGGTAGCTTGTTCTGTTTGCTCCCCAAGGGGAGAAAACAACCAAATAAACATGATCTATAGGTAGATGTTGAAAGAAAGAAAAGGATTTTTTTGGGTGATATAGGATTGATGTGGGGCAACAAGGTGGTACAGTTGATAGAGTGCAAGCCCTCAAGTCAGGAAGACCAAAGTTCAAATCCATCCTGAGACATTTACTAGCTGGGTGATCTTGGGCAGGTCACTTAACCTTGTTTGTCTCAGGTTCCTAATCTGTAAAATGATATAAATAAGGAAATGTTAATCTACTCCATTATCCTTGCCAAGAGGACCCCAGATAGGTTCACAAAGAATCAGACCTGACTATTTAACTTAACAATAGCAAGGTTCAATGTCCAGAAAAAACTTGAAAACCTGAATTTTCCTCAAAGTTGAATGAGTTATCTCTGCAGAGAATGGAACTTAATGGACTCTCACTGGAGTTTATTCAACAAAGGATGGTTGTTCACATTTTAGGTATATTGTGTAAAAAATGGACTCGAATACAGGACTACAATTCCCATGAGCCTTTGCTCCACTTACCCAGAATGCCTTGCAATCTCACCTGGGCCGAGATCAAGAAGGTATTTAAGCTGATGGAAAGGCTTTTGAAGGGGGCTCTTGGCTCTTTTGGACTTCCATTTTGGAGCAGGCGTGTCTCTTGCGTGATGTGAGGTTATTTTGTCTAGGCCTCTGGCCTAGGCACATGTTTCTTACTTGTATATTCTTTAATCTTTAACCTTTAATAAACCTCTAAAAAATATAATACTTCTTGCAGAGAGAAACTAATTTCTGCCTCAGATGCCTCAGTCTCCCCGTCTCCCCTACATTTTAATCTTTACAATTGTAAAGAAGATTATTTATGGATGTTCAAGTTGGACTAGATAAGGGGTTATTACTGGGGTCTATGAGCTTGTGTGTATATATGTATAGCTAGAAATAGATATGGATTATATAAATGTTAACATTATATAAATTCTTGCTATCTAGATAGATATAGGTAATATATCAATACAGATAATGGTGGCAATATCAATATAGCTATAGATGAAAATGATTTAGATATGCACCTCGTTCAATATAACTATTTTCCTTTGTAATATGATGACTATTACCTTATTCATTGAAAAATCATTTGAGAAATGATCCCCACTTTTCACCAGATTGACTGCCCAGGAGTTCATGTCACAACAATCATCAAGAACTCCTACATTAAATGGACTCTGAGATGCCTTCCAAGTCTTCCACCTTGCAAATCTATGACCATCGCTGGGGATTTAAATATTTGTGTTTATTTTTTTTAATTAAAAACACATTTTGTGAATCCCTGTGCTAGCCTAACTGCAAAAGTCAAATCAATAAGTATTCATTAAGTGTCTCCATTGTATGAGGCACACTGCTAAGTGATGGAATAGAATGACCAAAAAAAAAAAGTAAGCAGGCAAAGGATAATGGGAAAAAGGATAGACTGAGCCATACACCAATGTTTAAACCAAAAGTTTACTTGGTCTCCTTACCAAGCTCAATGTGATGAATGGACCTGGCAGTTCTTCATAATGGCTCACTGGAGTTATAACTGAGGGCACGGTTATTCTGTACATGACTTTGAATGCTCTACAAGAAAAGGGAGGAGCAGAGCCCTGAATATTTTGAGGTGCATTTGGAGGTCTATAAATGTGATAAAGACTTGGGGGAGGGCATCAAAGAGTCCCCAGAGGCAAGAATGGGAAAAAGAACCAACTTGAATAATTCCCATCCTCTTGGTCCAGAAGGAGAAAATGGCTTGCCAATAACCACTACCAGGAGAAAAATCCTGAGTCTTACTCTTCCCCACCCCTCATGGACTTTTGCCGACGATCCTTTGTTGAATACAAACACTTTGGCTTCTTCCTTTGCCAGGGTGACATTTGGAGTATTTTTAACTTGGAAAACTGGATCCTGTATTCCCGTGGCCTATTTTTACAGTCGTGTCATGTGGCCTTGGAATATGAAGCAGGTTAATAAAAGCCACTGAACATGATGAATTCTCCTGGCTTCATAGATCATCTGTCCCATGCTCTCTCTGTTCTTTTGCTCAGGAGCATTCAAATTACATCCCATATGATCTCTGGCACTTTGTAGCCAGATTAGATATGCTATGTGTATCTATGAAAACAGGGAGGTCGGTCATCTCTTTGCTGCTCCCAGTGCAGAAAGGGCTTTACTAGAGTGAAATTCTTTTTGAAAGATTTTAGAAGAGATAGCGAGGCAGTAGTTGAGAGACTGGGAATTGGGAAGACCTGGGTTTGAATCCTCACTTAGGCAATTACTGGTAACTATGTGATCCGGGATAAATCGAGATATCTCTGAGCCTCAGTTTCTCCAACTTTAAAATAAATGGGGGTAATAAGAACATTTCTTTCACAGGTCTAAAAGGATATATCTGTGTGTGAATGTAAGTATGATATATATATATATATATATATTTATATATACATATATAAGCACACAGGCACACACACATACATATGATACATGGTATGCATACCTGAATGTATATTGAATTATTTGCAGCCTTTAATATGCTTTAAGAATAAGAATATATCAATAGGTGATTTTTATAGGAGGTGTCATGCATGGAGTACTGGACTTGGATTCAGGAAGACCTGAGTTCAAATTCCTCCTCAGGTGTTTGTTAGCTGTCTAATATGTAAGAAGTCATCTTTAAGCCTCAGTTTCTTTATCTATAGAAAGAGGGTAATAATAGTGCCAACATCTCAGGGGTGTTGTGAGAATCAACTGTGATAATGAAGGAAACTGCTTTGTAGGCTTTAAGGTGCTCTAGAAATGTTACCTTTTTTGTGATTTGTCTTGTTTAAAATTCTGAGATGATATCATAATAATGGACATACACATAGTATTCATTCTCCCCATTTTACAGATGAGGACATTTAGGTTCAGAGAAGTGAAGTGATTGAGGCATCATTATGCAGTTGGTAAGTGCTTTTGAGGAGTGATGTAGAAAAAGGCAAACTTGAGTTTAAATCCTGCAGGAAACCATGAAAAGAAAGAGAACCCTGTCAATGGAGAGAATTAATAGCAAAAAGTATCAGTAAGGCTCATCTTCCCCATCATCCTTTGTCCTTGAAGGAGTCAGAAGCTGAGGTTGGAGGAAAAAATTGCTCTTGGTATCTTTTGAAGTTTCTTTGTTCTTTCCCAAATGATGCTGGAGCCTAAACCCTGCCTGGTGGAACAAAGCTGGCATGTTTGCTCTAATTGCAGTAAGTAAAGGCTGTGTGATCTAATCACTAATCAGATTCCTGCATTTAAGGAAGAAAAATGGCTAATTAGCTAAATACGGATATGGCCGATATTAAGGATCAGAGCGATGCTCATGGCAATCAGGTGATTGGAGAGTAGAATATGTATTTAGATAGTGGTGAAGCAGCAGCCCAGTGATGCCAAAGTACAAAATTAACACTAAATGAAGAGGGGTGAATCATTCTTATTAAGGAAACAAAAATAGGAAGCAAATTCATATAGACCTAGAAGTCTCTGGTTCTATATACAGCTAGGTCCCTATTAGTGCATAATGAATGCCCTCAAGAGGTCATGTATATTTGAATTTGTAGTATTTGAAATTATAGTTATGTAGAATATAGCAATTATTTGAGCCTAATGGAAATATGCAGTGTGAATTCAAATAATTCAACAACTTTAGGGGAAGTCATTATTCACACTAATTGGGATTTGGCTTTATAAAGTGCTCCGTTGAAGGCATAAGGGGTTATGAACACCTTCCTCCATTTGCCTTCTACAGTCCTTAGCTCCTTTCAAAGTCAAGGGCAGGTGCTACCTCCTCCATAAGACGTTTCCCAATTCCCATTTCCCTCCATTTTTTTCTTTTTTGAAGATACTTTTTATTTACTTGTCTACACATTGTATCATCCCTCTATGATAATGTCATCTCCTGGGGTGCCAAGACTATTTTGTTGTAGTCTCTGTTTCCTTATTGCCAAGTGTAACCCTGATGATTGTGAGTGTTGATGTGGAGATCTTCTTCTCCTCCCTACTACTTTGTGTCTAGGGATTTCATCAGTCTCAACTTAAAAATAATTAGCTTTCTTTTTATCCTAGTGGTCCATCCTCCTCTGCTGCTATATGAATATGTATATTAAAAGCAAATTTAGGAGTACATTCATAATAGCTCAGAGCCCCCAGTTAGAAAATGAAATCCTAACATTTAAGCAGTGGTTTTTATTTCTGTATAATTTAAGTGCATTTTTATTTTTGGCTAAATTTGGGCCTCTTTGTGGTTGAGGCAAGAATTCAGGTTACTAGAAATATTAAGATAAACAAATACCCTTGTTACCATATCTTTTAATAGCAAAATAACAGGAAAGGAAGTTGGGGAAAGGACAGGACTTTTCTTGAATCTTCCATCAGATTTTGAAGATGTCGGTTCCATAGATAGTTTCAGTGTGAATCTTCTACCCCGGGATGTCTGTAGTAGAAGTGGCCCTCCTTGACCCATTTACAATTCACTTATATTTTTATTTCTCCTTTCACCTGATGACCCTTTTCTAACTCAACCCCCTAAGTCTCCCTTCTTCTCCTTAGTCTACCTATGAGAGACACT
Source organism: Monodelphis domestica (assembly GCF_027887165.1). Lineage (NCBI taxonomy): Eukaryota > Metazoa > Chordata > Mammalia > Didelphimorphia > Didelphidae > Monodelphis > Monodelphis domestica. The sequence continues at coordinate 20,410,146 of NC_077228.1, forward strand.
ATATGCCTCTCTAAAAACACTGGATTATTTATAAATAATAATCCATAGCAGTCAAAAAGTTGTCTTATACAATTTCAATTTGAAAAAAAAAGTTTAACCCATTCCAGTAATATCCCTTAAATGAGACCATCTCTTCTACAGGCTTAAGTAGTATAAAAATTAAATTAAAAAACCACTGGATTGTGACACAATCCCTCCTTCTACCCCAAAGATCATAACAATCTTATATTGCTTTCAGTGTTGAGAGTAAAGATTCCCCTTGCCCTTCCAGGATGTAAGTAAATTTTCAAACCCTAACTGTATCAGCTTCATGTATGACACATAATATATGCTTAATAAATGTTCTAATTTAATAAGAAAGATCTAATTCTCCTTATCTTTGGAATTAGAAGACTAGGAACAAATTTCAGCTTTACCTCTTATTTTAGGAGTGACCAAGTAAAACAAATCACTTCTAAGACCCTTTGTAAAATGAGGAAAACAATACTTGTACTGCATAGCCTTCAGCCTTGCCATGAAGGAAATGGTCTGTATTCTTTAAACTATCACAGAAATAGATGATATGATAGCACTGGTTCCCCTTCTCAGATCTCAGTTTACTACTAGAAACTGGACTAAAGGATTTCTGAGGTCTTTTCCAACTTGGAAGTTTTCAGATTCTGTCAGCCAGGAAATCAGTTTTCTCTTTCCAGGTCCATTCCTTGCTGCCAGTACGACTCCTCTTAAATCATGTCACCTCATTGGGCCTCTGCTGTAAAATAAGGGCTAGTACTAGTTGATCTCAGTGTTGTAGGGCAGTTGTCAAGGAGAGAGTGAGTGGGGAATGCTAAATACAAGGAAGCCAATTCAACTCCTGCTAGATTCAGTGAAAGAGTTGACAAGTACCTTAACTAAGATAGTGCATGAGAGGAAGGAAAGAGCCAAATGCCACATACTGGGACATCTCTGTTTCTCTAATCATCATCTTTTTATTTAGCCATATATACACATATATTATCCCTCCAAAAAATATACATTCCTTAAAAATAAGTTGCATCATTGAATTTTTTTCTTTTTTCTCCATATCTTAACCCTGTGCTTTAAACACAGGAGGCTTTGGATAAATTATTGTTGCATTATTGTTGTTGACCCTGAACAAGTCATCAAAACTCTTGGATTCTCAGTTTTTGCATCTATAAAATGGGACTGATAATCTATTGAGAAAATTCTTCCCAGAAATTTTAGTGAGACTCAAATGAAATCATCTCTGGAATATGCATTATGGAGCTTAAATGGAAGTCATTTTTCTCTTCCTCCATCTCCTTACCCCCTTATTCTCTCTCCTCTTCTTCCTTCTCATCATTTCCTCCTCTACTTCTTCTACTTCTCCATTTTTCCTTGTCCTCTTTTTCCTCCTTTCTGTTCCCTATCTCCTCATCCTCCTTTTCCTCCTAACCCCTCCTTCAGAGAAATCTTACACTAAAATCCTTGTAGTGTTAGGAAAAACAAAGGAAGGATGTCCGGAACATTGGTCATATCTCTGTGGTGATTTCAGAGGAGAATGTGGTTGAGGGACTAGCAGAGAATGTCAATCATGGACATATATGTTGTGATCTACATTGCTGGAAGAAGCATTCATATAGATAAAATTATAGATGCATTGGGATAATTGTATATGCATGTATCATTCACATTTGGCTTATGCAGATGTGGGCTGAATTTGGCTTCTATCATTATAGGAAATTCCAGTGTACTTCTGAGATCCAAGTAGTTCCATTTCTTAATGGGCTGTAATATAATAGAGGCGTACAACCAGCCAAATCAATCATTAGTTTATTTCAAGGGTAAACAGAAAATAATTCATTAATTTGCTCACTGTCCATCTCTGCTATGAACTTCAGCCAATAGTCTGCCTTCAGTCTGTCATGGAAATTGTAAGCAGACATTTCTCACCATTCCTTGCCTCTCTCCTTCGTGATTGGGCTTTTTGACATACTTCTCTGCAGTCTAGTCATCTTGAATATTCCCTCCAAATGATGAAGAGCAAAACCCAGCTGTGTCTATCCAGTTCATGCCCTGCCACAGAGAGAGTCCATACAACTTCCTGGGATCCATCTTTGAGACCTCTTGGTACTGCTTAGGACTTAGCTTGATGTCAGGACAAGCTTCCAAACAATGAGAGTTGTTGAAAAGTTGAAACAGCTGCCTTGAGATAGGATGAGTTGGGAAGAAATGAAAAAAGAGAGTAGAAGAGGGAGACAAGCTTGAATAAAGAGAACAAAAGGGGAAAGGAGAGGGAAGATTGATGGGAAGGAGAGACAGAGACAGACAGAGACATAGAGAGACACAGAGAGAGTTAGGAAGAAAGGGCTATGCTTTGACCTTGTGACTCTCTAGGAATGATACTGCATGGACTCAGAGGAGCAGTCTAAATAATGTTTTTGTGGGACTGAATAAATTATCTAAGGTCCCTGGACCCATTTCCTTGTCTCAAAAATAAGAACATTGAACCAAATGGCCTCAGTGGTCTCTTCCAGTTTCAATGAATAATCCTGTGACATTATATACTTACTAATTGCTGGTAGAGGAAGTAAGTAACTACAAAATTGACACCTTTGATTCATGAGATACAGTATTCTCTTTCTGTCTGTCTGTCTCTCTCTCTCTGTCTGCCTGTCTATCTTCATCTCCCTGTCTCTATCTCTATTTCCCCCTTTCTTTCTTCTCTCTGTCTCTCTGCCTTTTACTTTCTTTGTTTCTGTTTCTCTCTTTCTCTTCTTTTATTCAAGCTTTTCTCCCTCTTCTACCCTCTTTTTTCATTTCTTCCATTCTCTACTTTCTTTTATTTCTCTCCTTTTTCTGTCTCTACCTTTCTTTCTCTGTATATACATGTGTGTATACATATACATATATACATGTATACACACATATGAATCGATATATGAGAATTTATATATGTATAATTTACACTTATCTATATGTATCCTGATGAGAGGTCTTCTTTTAAGCATATATATGACCTATATCCTAGGATGACCTGTATTTGAACCGCTACAAAATCAGCAATAGGCACATGAATTTTCCAACTTTCTCAGTCACCGAGAAGACAAAAAGCGCCAATGCATGGGCATCCCAAATTGAAAATGTTTATGAGAAATTAAATGAGCACCAGTGTTCAGATTAGATCTGATTATGGGTTTGCATCTGGGTCTGCACTTGGTTATCCCCGCATCCTGAATGATTGCAACTGCTGAAGAAATCAGCAGTGTGACCAAGGCCAGGGAATGGAATAAAACGATTAGGCAGAAGGGCTTCAGAGCTGAAGTGCTTTTCTCTGAGATTTATAAACCATCTCTCTTTCAGTTCCCTAATGTTTCATGAACACCATGAATTTCTCCAGGGGGATTTACACCCAGAACTGATTATATTTGAGAGACACTGACAGCAAGAAATAGAAAGGTTTCATTTATTTAAAATGTTTTTTAAACCATCAATAAGAAACCAAGAATTGAATTCACTTGTTTTTATTGTGATAGTTGGGGAATTCAAATAAACATTAAATAACTGTTCAACCTGATTCAATAGCAATTGCCTGCACTTCTTAGTGTTCCTTGATGATGGATTTCAGGAGATATTTCTCTTTCCATCCTTGACTAACCTTCTCCTCTCCTCCTTCCCCTCTTCCTTTAGCCTGTTCATTCTGCAAAATATATTTGAATCTTTGTTTGGGTTTGTATACATTTCTTTGATATAAAGATATGTATTGGTTTATAGTATCATAGAAACTGAGAGCAGAAAAGAAATCTCCAGGGGAATTTACTTTGACCTGAGCTGGAATACCTCCTTCAGAAACCCAAGTAACTTCTACTCTAGCTTTTTCTTGAAGCAGTCCCAGTGATAACAAATACAAATATTTCTATTTATGTTGGCCATGCTCCATGGACAGAATAGGGCTGGGCTTGATGTTGGGACAAGCTCTCAAACAATGACAGTTGTCTGAAGGTGGAATATGAGATTATGATGTTAGTATATAGGAAATTAGGATATAGTCTTAGGATTTTAGCAGTATCCTTTTTGTTCTGTTAAACTTTGAAAAATAGAAAGTGAGATCTAGAAAGTACCTTAGAATATAATACTATCAGAACTGGAATATATATTAGAACATAGGCCATAATATGATAAATGAAAGGGGCTTTAGAATAAAGAACATTAGAACTAGAAGGGACCTCAAAGCAGAGTATCATTGGTCTATAAGGCACCTTATAACACAGAACACAGAATATCAGATCTGGAAGTTTCTCAGAAAATGAAATTTTAGAAGTTAAAGGGACTTGGAGGTCATTTAGTTCATGACCTTCATTTCCCAGGAAAGCATTAGGACTAAAACCCAGTTCTAGCTACATCAAATCACAGAGGGGAATGGCATTCAGATATCAGAGGTGGTATAATTTAAAAAAGAAAATAATAAATATTGTTAGAGATCCTCATATAAAACTTGGGCTTTATGATATTGTTTTGGTGACCATGGCTAAGTCCATTTTCTTTTCTCTGCCTCATCTGTAAAATGAAAGGATTTAATGTAGACTAGAGCTGTCCAAACAGAGTACTTTATTATGGCAGGCAGATAATTTTCTGTGTAGTATTCTCACACAGAAATAAAATGGCACTTGTCTGTGATGGTATAGAAGGTGTTATATTTAAAATGAATATATCTACCAGTTATTATTTTTCATAAAGTTTATTAATAGAAAAGGTACATAAGAATAGTTTTAAATCTCTTCCTTACTCTAAGTTCTCATACCATGTGACTATTCTATCAGCATCTTCCTTTCTCTCCCTTACCTTTCTACTTTCTCCAAGAGTCCATCCCAAAGGAGACTCAGGTGGTCCCTGACCCCTTTCTTTTAGTATTTGAGGAATTTTGATGGATGAGTTTGGCTACTCAGGAGGGGGAGGGAATGAACTTCCCTTGACAAAAAGGCTTTTTGTTTTTGATACAGGCTATACCGAGTGATCTCTATTATCCCTTACAAATCTCAAAATCTGTGATTTAATTTTTTTCAGTGATTAATACTTTAGGGTTCTTTCTCCGTTCAAGGCATGAAGTTAATGTAGATACAAAAGTAAATACAAGATGTTGAAGTCATTAAAAACATAATATATGGTTCTTGCCCTCGTGTATCTTGTAGTCTACAATAAAGGAGATGAGAACAAACAACATAAATAACTATAAAGAAACATAAAACAAAAGTAGCATCAGAGTTTAGAGAAGAGAGAGTTCATTTCCCAGCATGAAGTAGATCTGGGACATCTTCATAGGAGATATAATATTTCAGCTGAGTCATAAAAAATTTGAATGATTTTGACATGGAATAAGTGAGAATGATGGATGAATAGTCTGGGTAAAATCTTCAATCATCTAGACACGAGAATCATGGGTAAGTCTTTAATGCACTGGAGAGGAGTTACATTTTACTGATGCCAGATGGGAGGTTCTGAAAAGCTGTAGCAACAAGAAACAAAGTGAATCCAACAAATTATTGTCTCTAAATGTGGAAAAGTATCAATGGTCTCTTGTTAAAGGTCAATAGAAGGAAGATCTGGACTAGATAATCTCTGAAATCATTTTTACTCCTACTACTCCAGTACTCTTTTTCCTCTTTTATTCAATACTCCAGCAGAACTGAATGATTCAACATTACCCTAATATATCTCTTTTGTGACTTTTCTCATTCCATCATATATACCTGAAATCTCCCCTCCTCTCTATTCCATTTCCTTCTGTTGAAGTATTATCCATTCTTTTTCTTAGTCTTCTCCATATGTTTATCCTGCCTCTTCCCATTCTCTAATGGATAATAATCATGGAAATATCAAAACTCTGTTTTTATCTCTTTGGGCCACTAATATTGTAACATTTTATAATTATATATGTGTATATATGTATTATCTATCTTACTTGTATACAAGTTCTTTGAGGCTAACATATTCATATATGTGTGTAAATATGTATGTGTATCTTGTTCATATTTATATCCCCCAGCATTAACAGAGTATATTACTAAAGAAAGTCAATGAACATTTATTTGAAGACTAATTGGATGAATAAGTGAGCAAATAAGTAAATAAATATTAGGTATGTGAATGAATGAATTTTTATAGGTGAATTAATGAATATTAAATGCATACATGAATGAACTTACTGGGTGAATGAATAAATGAATTAGTGAATAGCATTAAATGCATGTACGCATGAATGAATGAATGTTTAATGGGTCACTGAATGAGTGAGTAAATGCTAAATATATGTGTAAGGAAGGATTTGGTACATTCCACTCCCCCTATTATCAGCTAGTAGACATAATCATATAAAGCAAGGGGGCAACTAGAGATAATTAAGTAATAATGCATAAGCAAAGGAAAAATATTCACAGTTATCTCTTTACAAAATATGAGATTCTAAGCAATAAAATAAAATGAACTAGGCTGTTCATTGGGCATAATATTGCCCACGAACTACATAGATGACTATAAAACATAGTCAAGATTTAATGGACAGTCATCTAGATGCATCAGCAGATAGAGACTCAGGACTGAGACAAGAGACCCTGGATGCAAATCTGGTTTCAGATACATCCTAGTTGTGTGACTCTGGGCAAGTCATTAACCCCAATTGCCTAGCTGTTATCAGTCTTCTATTTTAGAAATTAGACATGTATCAATTCTAAGACAAAATTTAGGAGTTTATCAAAAACATTAATGGAGTTTTAGGCAAAGGTGACACACATACAATGGGAAACTGAGATACATCTATGATGACAACATGCACAGAAAAGCAGAATTTAAGAAAGGTAAGAGCTTCAAGAATTACAACTTCTGGCAGCAGAGAAAAGAGCTGATTATATTTATGACAAAACTAGGTCCAGCTGTTTGGTAACAGAAAGGAGCAGACCAAGGCAGTCAAGTTGTACCACTCTCCCAATTGAGATACTGAATGACTTTTCCAAGGTACAAAGGACATCAAGGCACATCTAGAACATGCATTCCCAATGTTGTGAATAATGTTGGCCTATTTGGTTCTTTTGTGTATGCTTCATTTACATTAAGTTTGTGACCATTTTTTCACTCACAATATGTAAATTTGTGGCAGACAAAGTTTCAGATTTATTCAGTGAATATTTTGTAACTGCTAGTATTACTACACCATCTTAGTAAATGCCTTTAATGTGAGGTAATCATTTGTGCTGGCTTGCTATTAAAAGTGAGTGCACTGGTAGGAGGTTGTGAACAATGCATGTAGATGGATAGACCCATTTAATTCAATCTTTGAAACTGGAGATGAAGGAGTTATCCTAGAGCATTCTATCCACAAAAAATGGCTGTAAGTTGTTGGGGGCAGGAGAGGGATATATACCAGAGTCGATGTTCTGAATGAATGAATTAAATATATTTAGATAAAATGTTAGACAAAAAGTCTTATTAGACGCCTTAAAATTCTGAAATTCTGGCTATAAAAGTCTATGATTTTTGGATGAGGAAGGACAGAACAAAAATTGCTTATAGGAAACTGAAACCCTAAACAAATAATAATAAAAGAGCTGAGGACCACCTTGAGTAGTCCATATTACCCACAACTACATTTAAGGCATTATTTCATTAATATCATAAGTCACATTAAGAAATTCCAATGTTCCAAGCACTCTGCTAAGTGCTGAGATAAAAATGTCAAAGTAAAACAATCCATTCCCTAAAAGAAACTTCTGCTCCAAAAGAAAGATAAAGTACTTATAGGTGAGTTGGCACATAGGGAAACACATTTTGATCTATAAAGTCACAGAGATGGTGATTGAAAAACAGGAAGAGTGAACTGACAAACTTTTCCAGAAGTAGAGAGAATCTTGATTTGCCCACAGTGCTTAGTGGAAGGGGGTAGAAATAAAGTAAAGGAACAGTAGCCAGAAGTATAAAATGTCCCATAGGGTTTGGAGTTGAGGGACTTATCTTCCCCCAGAATCAGTTTGGGAAAGTCCAGTTTGGAAGGTGGAGCATCATCATCAAAGGATGATAAAAGTACTAAAATAATAGAGCAATGTATGTGCTGAAATAAAATCAAATCATATTGGAAAGATCATGGGAAATAAGAGAGATATAACTGCTCTACTATCATTATAAATATTCTAATTTTCAAAAACAGAGAATAGAGATATGTCTAAATAAGAAGAGAGTGAACTTGATCATAGAGTCTATGATTTAAAAAAATTCCCATTCAGAAGGTATTCATGGTCAGTGTTGTTTCACTTAAATAATTTAGCCAAAATGATGCCATTAAATTTTAATTATAAATTATTTACTGTACTAGAAAGCAAAATATAAGTTAATTAAAATATTTTCCTCCTTGTAAGGCAGAGATGGGAGTAAAGTATAAAGCAGAAAAACTTTTGAAAGGTTTCTACTTTTTAAGATAAAGTTGACAGCAAAGGACAAAACAGTTTTTCCTTTCTTCTTCAAGGTTTTAAAAGACAAAGATTCTTTTTTCACCCAATCAGCTCTTTCAGACAACAGAGCTTTTGCCTAATCAGATCAGCTCTTAGCAGCACTTGCAAAATGTATTCCTCCTGTGTTCATTTGGTCTCAGCTGGATTTTGTTTAAAGGAAATTTTCTTTTCCTCTTTTTGCTTTTCTGTTCCTTGTTTCCCTCTTCTACTACAAGCCTCTTTGCTTCTACCTCCAGACACTGAAGGTTACATTTACCTCCAGGAAGTCATTTTTCACCAATGGCTGCTTTCTCTCAAATCCACTCAGAAGTGTATATTTCTCTCAATTACTTTTCTCTCAGTGGCTTTTTTTTACCCATTTTTTTCTTGACAACTTTCCCCCTCTTTCCCCTTTTCAATAAAGAAAATACAACCCAATAAAAAGAGGAGTCTTTAATCTGATTATGTGATCCTGTTACTATTTGGAAATTTGTCCCTGCCCCCACACCTGCCATCTCAGATATTTTTTCCCAATCTAAATACATTCTATTCATTTCACCATTTATTATTCATCATTTTGATTCTCTTCACCATATTGGTCATTCTGCTCTATAATTGTTGCTCTAGCTTAATAATGTTGTCACTCAAATATGGTGTATAGAAGTGGAATAATACTCCTAATATTTCTAACCTATTAAGTGTCAGCAATATGATCGCCTTCTTCATTTTGACCATAATACTTCACTTAATGCAGCTCACCTCATTATTAATCATTAAAATTCTCCCCTCAAAGACTCACCATCAGGGAAGGAAAGATTAGCCAGGTATGCATTTTAAACATGGACACCTACACCTCTGGCTTCTAACACCTTTCCCTTGTCCCCCATTTAACAGTGGCCAGTTCTTTAGAAGTATTAAGAGTTTTAGGTTTCCCATCCTCTCATTAGATGTCATACCCCACAGAGCTAAGCTCATCAATGTCTCTTCTTGCCACCCTTGATCCTTTGGATCTGGGTGAAAAAAAAGGAGAGGGCAAAGGAGGAGAGAGGGTCACACTAGCACAACCTCAGATCTGGCCCATCCAAAATGAAATGAACAGGACACTTCAAATGCTATTTGGTTTTAGATTAGAATTTTGGCAGATAACTTGTGTGTTCATTAAGACAGATTACAGTCAGCAAAGAAATCAATACCTCAGCCAGGATCAAGAACTGGAATAAAATGATTAAGCAAAATAGCCCAGTAGCAAAATTCCTTCTTTGAAACTTAAAGCCTTTCACCCATTGTATCTTACTGGAATGTACCATATGTCACAGACAAGGTTAAATGACTGAAAAATCCCCTTGTTGTATTGCTAGACATCACACAAAAATGGCTAGACAACCTGGAAAGCAGCTAAATGGTCCAGATATACTTAACCCTCTTCAAGAACAAAAGATTGGTAGCCAAGAATATGGCATTCTCTCTTTGGTTGGGAAGGAAAAAATGCAATTGCTTAGGAAGTCACAAGTCTTGTGGCTCAGAGAGTGGGAGCCTCCAAAAGGGATGAATAGTGAATGACCTCGGAATCAGAATTGCTCTTCCAGTGCCACACCTGATTAAATCTGCTTATAGAGAAGAAACTCCACCCACCCCAAGTCCTCTGTTTACTATCTATCAAGTACAGAATTATGAGGGCTTATACTAAATGGCCTCTAGAGACTGTTTTAAAGAGGGTAGTTTCTCTTTCCTTGGAGGATTAAGTACATGGTCATATTTAGCCATAATTTTCCAAACTCCCCAATTTAATATGACATATGGCAGGACCCTGAAAATCAAAGCTAAAGCAAAATATGAAATTTATGTAGAAGGTAGGATACTGGACTAATCAGGAGATCCCTGGGTTTAAATATTAACATCACCATTTACCACCAGACATACCAGCATGTCACCTATCTCTCTGAGTGAGTTTCCTCATCTGTAAGACATAAACAGTATTTGAGAAACAGTATGGAATAATGGATAGAAGACAAGCCTTGGACTCCGAAAGGCCTGGGATCCAGTCTTTGATCCTACTTCTATTATGGTGACCCTATGGCACATGTGCCAAAGAGAGCTCTGTAAACATGTGCACCATCACTCCCACTAGAGTTCATTTCTAGAAAGGCAGAAGGACTTGGACAGGGTTGCTTCATTCCCCCTCCACCATGGCTGATGACATTTTTTCTCATCAGTGAAGAAATCCTTTACCATTTCATGTAAGAATGTGCTCCCTAGTGTAAATTCTCAGGTAATGAAATTAAAAGATATGAAGATGATCTTATCAAGGTAATGATAGATCCCCATAGTTTAAGCCTGATCTTCTGACTGTCATCCCACAGGTCTATATTGCCCCCAAAAGTCATTGGTTGTTTGGAAAGGCAGGAATTCTCAGAAGAGTAGGATTCTTTGATCTTGAAGACATTGAAGGTAAAACTTTTTTCACCATCCATTTTGCCCTTGAAACTGTGAGAAATAAAATTGTATGTGGAACTAATAGTCTTTGGTTTGCAAGCCTGCTATTTAGCTGTCAGTCCCACCGGGCAGGCACCATGTCATTGCTGCTATCTCATGCTGTGCAGAGGGCACTGGCAATCAGATGCGGACCACAACACCCTCCCAGGGATTGCACCTGCAAGTGTCTAATTGTCCTTCCAACCATAGCCACTCTGGTCCTGACAAAGAACTTCTGCCATGTTTGGAGGACATAAGTTGATTCCAGCTAGTGGTTTGTACAATTCTTTCTAAATAGGAAGGGATTCTGTGGAAATCTTAGGAAATGGAAACCAGTATCCCATTCTTCTTTTAACTCCCTGTGATCCTCTAAATACAACACTAATATTTCTAAGCCTCATGTCCAATCTTTTAAATGGGAATATTAATCTTTGCTTTTCATATATGATTCAGAGACTATGAGTAAAAAGTCAAAAGATTACTAAATACTTACCAAGTGCTAGAGGCAATGGAAAATTCAGATAATGGATCTGAAAAAGTTGTACTGTGTAATCAAGGAACAACTTTGAAGAATAGGAATATAGAATATTGATAAAGAATTGTAAGATAGGAAAATAAAATTGACCAGGCATATATAAAGAGTGGAGAATCATGAGATATGGCCAGAATGCTCCATTGGCACTCTTTCTAATATGAGGATGAAGTACAAAAAGCCTTTGGAACATTGGATGAATGTTACATGGCAAACTTTCAGAAAAATCTGCATGAAAGTCACATATGATGGGCAAGAATGGATGGACATACAATCTGTACCATTGGAACATTCCCAAATTCATAAAGTCATAGATGCATTTTAGCATGTGTCAAGCACTGGGCTAAGTGATTCCAATACAAAGAAAAAGCAAAAGCCAGGAAGTGCCTTCAAGGACTTTACATTCCAATAGGGGAAGCAACACATGCACAATCAAGAATATACAAGAAACATATAACTTGTACTTTTTAGTATAATGCTCAGGTCTGGCCCCATATGCATAAGCTTCAGAACAGTCAGAGAAAGATGAATAATCATAGAGTTTAGATCTTAAAGGGACCCCAGAGATCATTTCATCCAAGGATTCATAACCTGGAAGGTCTTTGGATAGGTTTAATATTTGGGTGGTGTGATTTTAGATGGAAAAAATACAAGTGTATTCTCATATAGTTGGTTTTTTGTGATTCTAACTATTTTTTGCACTTTAAAATATTATTTTGAGAAGGGGTCTTTAGGTTTATCACACTGACAAACGGGGACAAGACACAAGAAAAGCTGGGAAATTTTGCTCTAGTCCAAGCCTTGCCATTGCAAGTTGATCTAACTGGACCTAGGAAGTTGAAGTGTTGAAATCTGGTTTTATGAAGGTCATTTGAAGGAACAGAGCCCATTGCTTTGTATTCTCAGAACCTGGCAGAGTTTAGTTGTCTAAAGCTATGAGACAGTTAATTGACTTGCCCAGGATCACACAGTTAGTCAGAGACAAGACTTGAAATCAGGTCATCTCCTATCTGATGTTAGATTTCCATCCACTATACCAAGCTGCCATGTTTGTCATGGGGTAGAGAGGAGGTTAGGGTTAAATAAGGCCAGAAATAACCACTGAAGATTAATTTTGATGGGCTGTGATTGTGAGGGTAAGGCATTCATATCCCACAAAATATCCCTTTTGATTGGAGAAGTATATCCCTTCGAAATGCCCAACTTGTGTTAAGCTTGCATTTCATTAGAATTATTACACCTTAGTCCAGATCTGTAAAATGAACCCAGACACATGGATTGAAGTCAAGTCTCCATTGTACTCCAGTCTCAGACAGTTGGGAGGGTGGGCTACAGAGCCATTATTACCTTCATTTAACTCTCCCACCAGCTGCAAAGTCTGCTTTCCCCAGCCAAATATCCCTCCAAGGGGGGAAATATGATATTTTTTTACCTTTGGAACCATTTTCCACTGGTGCCTTGTAGCCTAACTATGCTCCTGCTGTTGAGTGTGACCTAGGGAGAAACATATTAGTGGTAATGGTTCTACCTTTGGCGGAAGCTGAACTTGACACAGTAGCTACCGCCACCGTATCAGGCCAAGCAGAAGGCAGGAGAAATTGACATCTACCCGAGGTCCCTTCCACATCATCCATCACATGCCTCTTTTTCAATACTGGCTTTTAATCTGCTTTCCCCTGCCCTGGTTCCCCTTTGTTTATTATCCATTCAGATTTATTATATTGTTTGCTGGTTTAAGTGGATAAACAATATCCCAAACACTTATTACCTCACAGCCCAGTAAACATAATGATTATGAGACCACGTTGAAAAAGCAGAACGGTAATGATGGAGCCTGTAATGTTAATATCTATTTGTCGGTTTTACCTTAACCACTTAACTTGTGTATTTTACAAATTACAGCATTATCCTCTCCATGTGCAAAGTGTTTCTAACCTCCAACAAAGGTAATTTAGCCTCTCTCTCCATTTGAATTGTAAAACTAATTGAACAATTCATTGAACTTAATGGCTTCAGAAAAATCAATAATTGCCTCTTGTTATTGATATAGTGGAAGCACATGGAAGAGATTATCCAATAAAGAAATACACCCATTTAAATAAATAATTCAACCCACTGTCTGGTGAGCTTTTCAAATTCGGGACTTGAGTGATTCAAGGGAGTTGCTTAAATATAAGGGACAGGAGAAATGTGTTTCTCAGCAAGACTCAGGTTTGTGTGCTACAAAGAAGTCACTGTCTCACACACCTCTTCACTCCATGTGGTCAATGGAAGCCATGTTGGGGTGTGGCCCTTGAAAATGAAGATCTTGATTTTCTGTATTTGTGGGAATTGTATGAAACATTTGCCACAACTACTAGCAGACAGTGAACCTAAGTGGTGGGGGGCTGGGGCGCTGTCACATAGATATATCTCTGGTCCAAGCAATGGAGCACAAAGACATGTCCATTCTTTGGGAAAGTATGACAATATTGTTCTTCAAAAGCATAGTGCCTCAGAAGTGGAAAGGATCCTCAGAGGCCATCTAATCCAGTCCATATCTGAACAAGAATCCAATTTATTGAATATCCTATAAGTGGCCATCCAGGCTTTATTTGAAAAGGTTTTGCTTTGGGAAACCTACTACATCTAATCCATTCTGTTCAATTCTTAAAACACTCTATTAGGATTTGGTTTGATTGAGGGTTTTTTCCTCTTGACATCAATCCTAAATTTACCTCTTCATTTTTCATCTATTGTTTCTAATTCTGTCATCTGGGGCCAAGCAGAGCAATGCTAATCCTTCTTCCTGATGATATCTTGTTTTCTTAATAACGGCCATTTTCTTTTTTTGATTCTAAATACTTCTGGATTCTTCAAAAGGATTCCCAAAGGGCATTTCTGGTTGGTCATCTCTAAATTCTTGCCAACTTTTCCATGTGCTTTATAAAATGTGAGTATATCTGTATTTATGCGATATATTCAAAGCAGGGTATTTTGAAGGTGAGGGCCTCATAGAAGCTTAATAAGTTGGTAGGAAGATCCAGGAGTTTTTTGAAATCTAATAGGAGCTATATAAGAACATCATGTGATAAGAAACAGACAAATATAATGTGATAGACCTATGAGAATAATTCAGAGCTGAGGTAAACAAAATGAAATCAAGGATCTATTTAATCATTGTTTATTGTTTTCAGTTATGGTCAGGCTAAAAACTTTATTCCTCAAATTCTAAAGAGCATTATTCCTATTGACTTTCTTGTCATAGAGAAAAGATGATCATTCTGTATGTTTGGACATTCTTTAGTTTTCAGGACATTTATTTTTAAAGTTTATCTCTTTCCCCAAATGCCAACATTTCCTTCAGAAACACTCTCTTTGTGAGAGCTCTGGAAAACAACCTGGGACAAGAATGTGAAGAAGCATGCTGTTTTGGCAACAAAAAAGTGAGAGGAGGTATGGGGTCCTCAGACCCAACGTCTTTAAATAAATATCACATCAGTAAAGATCAGGCTCAACAAAATAATAGAGTGAATGACAGAACATGTGGAAGTTATCATTTGAACAACTGGCTTCTATTTGCATTAAACCATTCATTAATTCATTACACAAACATCCATTAATCATCTGTGTTCAAAATTCCACCTACGTAGTGAGAGAGATACATGGGAAAAATTGGTCATCATTACTATCATTAAGGAACTTGGAATCTAGAAGTGGAAATAGTTACAAATAGCCATTAAACAAAAAGGAATCCAACAACCTTATGAGAGGAGTGTTATATTCTGGAGGAACAAAGCAGGAAGAAGGAGATGAGGGAGTTTTCCATGGAGGAGATGGCATTTGGGGTGGACCAGGAAACAAGGGTAGATGATCAGCTGTCAAAGAAGAGGAAGGAAGCATTTTAGAGGTGAGGAACAGTATGACAGAATTTTAATGAGGAGAAAATAAGAAAGGTATTTCAAGGATAGGGAGCTGTCCAATGTACATGGATCATAGAACATGTGAGAGATAGGCAGAAGCAGAAGAGAAGAGTGAAGCATGGCTGTAAAATTAAATCAGAACCAGAATCCCAAATGTTTTGTCTAGAACACAATGGAATAAAATTGCAGAAGCATGGAAGTTATGAGAGGTGAAAAAGGCTGAGATTCCCTAGTAAGATATGTGACTTGCCCTTTATCATGTGGCTACTAAATGACAGAAGTATAATGAATGTGTATTCCTGACTTAAATTGATCATACTGCTAACTAGGTTGAATGATATGGATGAGGATGAAGAGGAAAAGGAATAAAACCATCAAATGCTATTCATACCTCAACTATCAAGACTGTTACCAGAGATTGACCCATACTTGTCTCAATCATTTAAAATTAAAGAAATCAATACTATATCACCTAGATCTAGTGCTGAAGTGCATCTGGTCCAATCTTCTCATTTCACAGATGAGGAAACTGAGACTTATGAAGTTTAAATTTATTGGCCAATGATACACAGGTAGGCAGTATCAGTGGCAGAAGTAGAATCCAGAGTCTCTGAGGAAATACAGTGCACTGGACTATCCTGTCTCAGAGGCCCAAGTGTATGAAAGTGATCAAGAGTACTTTGTCTTCATGACCCCCCATATCTGACATATGCATTGAACATAGTAAGCATGCAATATATGGCTGTGGAATTGAATCAAACAAAATCTTATTATTTTTAGAACTGGAAGGAACCTTTGATATCATCTTGTCCAATCTTCTCATCTAATTCAGAGATATGAATATATAAAATGACAATTAGAATAAAAATTATTTTCTTTAAATCTCAGATAAAATACATTGGAGTTAAATTGGAATAAAGACAAAGTTATGTGTTGGGTACAAATAAGTGATTTGCTTAAGTGAATTTAGAGAGGCATGCTTCAATAACAGTTCATCCAAGAAAAATCTGGATATTTTAGTGACCTGCCAGATGAATTCAACTTGAGTTTGAAATAGTAGACAAAACATGGCATTTATAGAAGTTTTTGGCAAGAATTAAGAAAATTTTGGGCTCACTGTACTTTACCCTAATCAGACATGATCTAGAATATTTCACTGAGTCCTCTATGTTATATTTTCAGAATTACATTGAAATGTAGGGCTTTTGAAGTAGGGCTCTTAGAATGGTGAAGGGTTTGAAGTTATACAATATGAGGATGACTTAAAGGATCTATGGATGTTTTCACTGGAGAAGAGAAGACATAGGAGGCCATGATAGCTGTCTTTGAATATTTAACAGCTACCCTGCAGAAAACAAACTAGGGTTGAAATGGGAGGGACCAATGGAAACAGCTATCTGTTCTTTTCAAGAGGCATATAACTCCTCCCTCCATCTTGTCTGTGATCATTTGGAGAGTTTCCTTATTCAGGCATGGAGTGGACTAGGGAGCACCTGATGTTCAATTCTGATATGATTCTGGAAACATTAAGTAGTTGACCAACAGGGCTACAACTTTTAGACTTTCTCCTAGCTTGTCTTGAATTAAATGAATGGAGTAAATAGAAGATTCCTTTAAACTAAACCTGAAACTCACCACAGAGCCATATTTTCAGATGAGGAAAAGGAACAATCACTCTAACTGTGAATGTTCAACCCAGAAGCAGTCACTCACCATATACACTGCATATACATCCCAGCTATATCTCTCTTACACTTAGCACAGTACTCTACCCTAGAAGATTTTTAATAAATGTTTCTTGTTGGCTGGTTGAGCCATAGATTTAGAGCTGAGAGAGACCTTGGAGGTCATCTTGTTCAATACTCCTATTAACTGAGGTGAAAACTGATATACAGAGATATTAAGCAATGTGTCCTGGGTCTTATAGCTAGAAAATGGCAGAGCCAGAATGGGAACTCATGTTCTCCAATTCCAGATTCAGTGTAGTTTGACTATACTCTCTTGCCTTTGGTCTGATGAAGCTTACTCTAGAGTGAAATGGTATTTGGGTTGTTCGAAAGATTAAAAAAAAACTCAATTTGAATCAAAAATAAGAAATCCCTAAACAGAATTAGAGGGTGTTGAATCCCTTGATGCATGAATCAATGAAGTAAAAGAGGAATGAATGACAGATATGAAATTAATGACATTTAAATTTATGCAGTTACAATGGAAAACAATTCCTCCAGAATGCTTTAGCAAGGTCTTGAGCCGTCCAGGTAATTAAAAGATTCCCTTTAAATCATTTATTATAATTATGTTTTAAATGATCTGTTAGTGAATTCAGCTTTCTGTTGTTTACAGCTCCTCAGTGACATTTGGAATTGATTTGGTATTTGCCATTTCTCCTGTACAGAGAAGAATGGAGAGGTATCTTTGGATGAGAATGGAAAACAACCCTGACTCTGCCAGGGGAAAAAAGGGGGGGAAATGATTCAAATTAAAGTGATTTACCAGTGAGTATCAAAGAATGGCAGGTATCATGACTCAGAACTAGTCCCATTCAATATAATCAATTAATATTTATTAAGTATTTATTTCAGGAGGCAGCATATTGCAATGGAAAGAGCTCTCGTTTGGGGGCCTAGGATATGGGTTGAAATCCTGTCTCTGCCACTTTCTACCTATATCAGCTGAGGCAAGTAATAGTCTGGGCCACATTTTCTCAGCTATAAAATAAGGCAAACTGCGTTGGATTGCCTTAAAGTTCCTTTTATGTCTAAATCTATGATGCTGCCATTTCCTATATTTTGCAAATGAGTATATGAGTTATTACAAGAGATATAGTGCTGGACTTGGACTCCTGAAGACCTGGATACAAATCCCATCTCATTTATTTAACAAGTGTGTGGCCCAGTGCAAGTAACAACCTCTCCTAGCCTCAGTTTTCTCATCTGTAAAATGGAGTTGACACTGGCTCTTACCTCACAGGGTTATGAATATCAAATGAGACAACATAGGTGAAGTGTTTTGCAAACCTAAAAATGCTATATAAATGCTAGTGATCATCATTAAAGTTCTAATGTTTTTTATAATCTGTCATCCTGCTATCTGTGATCTGGCTCTGGATACTGGGATTTGCCCACTCCTTCCACAATGATCTTGAGTAAGTCCCTAAATCCTGTTGATCTCTCTTTGTCATCTGTAAAATCAGAGGATGAGATTCTATGATTACTAGGTTCCCTCAAAGTTCTAGATCTCTTATACTAAGCCATTACCTCTTTGGGCTACCATTTTATTAGTCATGAAAGGAGGAAATCAAACAGTTTCTGGTGTCTCTCAGCCAATACCTTATGCTCCTATAAATCCCTCTTCCCACGATAAATCTCACATTCAGTGCCCCATCAAGATGCACTTGGATCCCTGATGATTGTGTCAGTGGAACACCAGTTCTGATAAGTCCTTCAAAACTGAAAAGAGGTTACATCTGGTTTCTAGGCACTAATCTAGCCAGCTAGGGGGCAGTTAGGTGACACTGTGGGTAAAGCATGAACCTTTGAATCATGAAAACCTGAGTTCATATTTGAACTCAAGTACTTCCTAGCCTTGTGATCCTGAATAAGTCATTTACCCCTGGTTACCTCAGTTTCCTCATCAAAATGAGCTCAAGAAGGATAAGGAAAACCATTCCTGTATCTTTATCATGAAAACCCTAAGTGAGAATCACAGACACTCAGACATGACTAAAACTATTAAACAACAAGCAATCTAACTAAACTCCTAGAGATGCATCATTGATTTGGCCATGACAAGAGGAATGGGTTTAGAGTAAAAAAGACCTGGGTTCAAATTCTGATATTTGACACTTAGCTGCTATATAGTAATTTCATTTCTTTGAACCTCCATTTCTTCATTTAAAAAATGAGAATAATTAAGTACTTACCTAATAGTGTTTGTAATATGTATATCAAGTGCTTTGTAAACTTTAAAGAGTTCTAGAAATATGAACTGTTACCATTTAGATAGTCACTAAGCATTAATTAGACAAGAAGGTGGCACAGTGGATAGAGCTCCTCTTTCTAAGTTCAAATATGGTCTGAGACTTTTGCTATCTGAGTGACCCTGAGCATTTCACTTAACCCTGTTTGCTTCAGTTTCCTCATCTGTAAAATGAGCCAGAGAAGGAAATGGTGAACCACTCCAATACCCTTGGCAAGAAAACCCCAGATGGATCACAAATAGTTTAACATGACTAAAATGACTCAACAAAAATAAAATTGATTAAATCCTTTTATGAAGAAAAGCAAAAATACTTCCAACTTTCAAGGGGCTCACAGATTAATAGGAGATATACTATGTAATGAATTAGATGCATACAAGCTATATTCTAAGTAGATGGAAGGTAATCTCAGAGGGGAATGCACTTACTTTTGGGGGACCCTGAGGAAGTCCTGTATCCCAAAGATGGGATTTGAGCTAAATCTTGAAGGAAGCTAGGGAAGTGATCATGAAAATTGGATTTGAATGTATATTTATGCTAACAACCACCTACCTAGAAGAGTCAGAAAATACTTCTTCCACAGGGACTTTATTTTCTCCCTATTAAAAGGTAAGGGAATTGAGGAAGGTGGCAGATTCAGGATTGATTTCATTCTGATAGTAAAGAATGTCTTGTACTCCAGGGCCATTTAACCTGATAAATACAAGTATTATATCTCACCACCAAACCTGCCCAGACATAAACCTCCTTTGATTGCCTCTTTCAAGGACAAAATCCAAAACATCATTGCTGGGGCTACCCCTAAGCAAGATGATAAAGTAAAAAACAAACAAACAAACAAACAAAAACAATTCAAATTTCTACATCTCTTCAAGGTCTGAAAAGTCATTTGCTCAGGACAACCCTACACAGCAGGCATTGCCAGTGTCTTAACACTCCTTTTATGACAGGATACTAAGGCTTAGGGACTTGTGAAGTTCCTTGCCTATTATGTTTGAAAATCTGTTAAGTATCAGAGATAGGATTCAAACTCAAATGAATCTCTAGACATCATTTTTTTCTTTAGGCAATGGAGGTGAGTTGAATTGAACTGATTTGAATCCTTTTTTTGGGATTTTAGACCTCTCTTCAAGGCACCAATTTCTCTTCTTCATGCATGCATGCATGAATGAATGAATGAAAAAGGTTTAGTAAATGGTACCATGGGCAAGGCATTATATGGGCACTGGGAATAGAAATCCAAACCCTGATACCAAGGAGTTTTCCATTTTAATAGAGGAAAAAAATACATATTGGGGAATGGTAAGTAAGGAAGGGCATTTTTTTTCTGGACAATCCAAAAGTACTAAATTGGAATGCCCTTTCCAGGACTAGTGATAATATTGATGTGATTACTATTCTCATATCAAGAGGTGGAAGGAGGAAAGGCCCAAGAATGCCATGGTTTGGATGTATTGTGAAACATGATCTGGAACCTAGACTAAGAATAGAGTTGGATTGCTAGTGTGGCTCAGAGAAAGACTGGGTAGTCAGAGGACCCAGATTTAAATGTCATCTCTGATACTATCTTTCTGACCTTGGCAAAATTATAGGATTTCTCTGAGTCCCAGTGTTCTTGTCTAAAAAATGAGGGAGTGGGACTAGATGACTTCTGAAGGTTTCACTGATTTGCCCAGTATGTATAAGAGGCAAGATGTAAGCACTGATGAACCAGGCTTTGAGGGCAGCTCTGGATGTGCTTGTAGCACCAAGGTAGGAAGGAAAGATATTAATAATAAAATTATAATCATGACAGCCATCATGATTATCTTGCCCTTGCCTGATACACAAGATTTCCCTAGTTATATACAAAATAGAGCGTGGGATAAACAGAAGTGTACAGGGAAAGTCATTCAGGAACTCAAAAGGCTCCCAGAGTAGGCTTACTCTGATGTGAAAAGGTGTCATTTGGGTGCTCTCCTTCAATCATAACAAATGAGGTAGTTTTGGTAAGCCAATTTAGATATCTCTCAGTTCTTGTTTTTCTACTCTGTGTAGGTAATGAGTAGAAGAGAAGTCAATACCCTAGTTAGGACCATTGGTTAAAGCTACTGCTTTCCTGCCCCCACTACATCTCTGCCCTGCCTCTTTGATTGTGCTAACACACAGCAGCAGAGGGAAATATAAATGGATTGAGTAATTCAGATTCACTTCCTCTGTTTGTAAATGCAGCTGTCTTTGATTGCCCAAGGCAGCTCCTAACATATGCTCCTGGAGATCAGGAGAACTTGAGTGGGGAGTCTGCTGAAGATTGATAATTTGCTCATTTGCCCATCTTTACAGGCTTCTCTACTTCCCTGTGGCTCAGCAGCCATTTCCATATCCTGTTCCTAGACTCCTAACCAGAGGCTGGAGTTGGGGCTATATCTATAGTAGCAGATGGCTTGCATTACAGGGCGTGGTTGAGAGGGCCAAGGCATGCATTTAGCAAATTGAGAGCTCAGAAGCTTAAACAGTGGCAGAAACAATCTTGTGTGCAAAGCTTTGTCTGTACTAGGGGCTACAATGGCTGGCAACCAGGGTGCGTGGTGTAATGGTGAAACTCTGATGCTTAGAACTGCTGTGTTTTCCTCCTGTCTGCTTGTTCCTCTTGCCTGTACCCCAAAGGCAGGCAGGCAGGCAGGCAGGCAGGCAGGCAGGCAGGCACCTGGATGTTGGCCAGACTGATTGATGGAAGATGTTCCCTTAAAAGAGGAGGACCTGAAAGCTCACAGCAAAATCCATTAACATATCTTTCCTACCAAGAATTTAGCACAATATCTTCTTCCTCATTAAGAAAGCTTCTATATCAATAATAAATAATTGCTAATATTTGGAGGTTTTCAATATACATATATAATCTCATATATCCCTGACATCTATCTTGTGAGGTCAGCTTAAGATCACAAACATTTATTAAATAGTAATTCCATGCTAGAACTGAGCATACAAAGACAGGTAAAAGCAATTCTTGCCTTCAAGGACCTCACTATCTAGTGTTTTATTTTTTTTTGTGGGTGTGTATATGATTATTATCCTCACTTTAAAGATAAAGAAATTATTGCTTAGAGGGATTAAATTCATTAAGCAGAGCCACAGAGCTAAGAAGTAGATGAGTCCAAATTTGAATTCAAATATTGTACAAGGCCATAGCTATTATGCCATCTATATTCCAAAGTCTTTCCCAGCCCTGAGTTCCTTGTTTCCCAAAGTCTTTTGCAGCTCTGATATTCTGAGATTTTTGTTTGTTTTTCTGTTGTTTTTTTTTTGGGGGGGGGTTGAGGCTAGTTCTCCCTATCTCTGCTAAGCTGGACATGCAGTGACTACTCCTGAGACCAAACTTATTGCTAATCAGCAGGGGAGCTTTACCCTTCTCCATTTCCAATTTGGGTCAATTCATCTCCCCTTAATCAATCCAGTGGTCCTCTGCTCCTCTGGAATGTTCAATATAATGTTAATATCATTAATATATTACAATGCCAGATTTAGGGCAGACATTCCACTGGCTTTGGTCTTATTGGACCTTCAGAACTCCTGAGCTCAAGAGATCCACCAGTATTGGCTTCCGTGCTCACCATGATTATGGTGCCTGTTCTTGGCCCTAAAGTCAATTCCAGCTTTGACATTCTTTCCTCTAGGTCCCCCCAAGCCCATTCAGTATCATCAGGTCACTTCAGGACCAACCTACTCTGGCCTAAAGTACCTCTCAGTTCTGACATTCTGTCTCCTCCTATATTTTAACATTGTATGTTCTAGAGTTCTCTCTACTCTGATGTTCTAACATTTTATGTTCTTGGGCTCTCTGATTTCAAACATAAGGGCTTGTTAAGTCTTTTTCATGAATTCGGGGGGGGAGGCTCTCCTGCTTCAGAAACTTGATCCTTGCTCATATTTGGTGTCCTCCAGTTTTTATGGAAATAACATTGGACAGGTGGAACTCAGGAGTTAAATGCAAGGAGTAAACAGATGTCCGTTCATCACACTCCATTAGAAGAGGGGAGAGGAGGAGGAGGAGGAATAGCAACTGTCTCAGGATATGTGGGAGAAGATTTGTCTCTCTGTGCATTATGAGAGTGGCTCCCCAATCCTGCAGGCATTTGGGAAACATTCCCAGAACCCCAGTGACATGGACACAATGTAGTTTATCAGGGTTCCCAGGCTATCCTTGCCTGGCCAGCCGGAGATGTTGCCAGATTTCAAATTTAATGGGCAGAGTAATAAGATGTGAGATGGGCTGGCTACTTACACCTGTGCCATAGGCTCACCACTTGCAGCCCTACTAATCCTGAGGGTTTGGACAAAGTCACACAAGCATCTGCTAAAGTTTAACGTATCAATTATGCTTCTGAACATTCTTGGGGGATTGATAGTTTCTCCCATGTGATCCCTGGGAAATGGCAAGACCTGCCTGCAGGCTCCCAGCACCCACTGGCAGCTTCCCTGCTCAAGTAGAAGCTGTTGGCTTTGGGGGCAGAAGACAGCAGAATAAGATGTGAAAAGAGCCTCAGCCTGAGTTGAAAGGTTGGGGTCCAAGAGCTAATTATAACATTTACCAGATACATCTTGCATGTGCTTGAAGTGTGAACCTTGATAAATCATTTCTCTTAACTAGGTGTCAGTTACTTTTTTGTTAATGGGAATAATAACAATGAGGATAATAATTAAAGTAAAAATAATGCATTTTAATAATAGTGCTAAAGTTTGTGAAGTGCTTTGTAATAATTTTAACCTCACAAAAACATCACAAGAAAACACTAGAGATTATTACATATACATGTGTGTACGTGTATAAATGTACACATAAAAATACTTACTTGCATGCATACCCACTTCCATGCATCTGCAGGGCTTCCTTCTCTCCTCTTATATAGCTAGCAACTCTCACCAGGACTTCATCACCTCACCAGTTCATTACTGTGTTATTGATTTCTAATTATAATTGTTTGCCTGCACTCTAGTTTTTCTTTTTTTAAAAATATTTTATTTTCCCAATTACATATAATAATTTCCTCATATGTCTTCTGAAATTATAAGATCCAAATTGACTCTATCCCTTCCTCAGTTCCTTCTTTCCCTCCTCCTGGAGTTGATAAGCAATTTTATCTGAATTATGCATGTATTATCATACAAAATATCCTTCCTTTTATATTGGTCCTTCATACAGTGGAATACTCATATAAACCAAAATCCCAAAATAAAAACACAAATAAACTAAAGGGAAAATAGTCAGCTTTGATGTGCGGCTGACTCCAGTAGTTCTTTCTGCAGAGATGGACAGCTTTCTTTGTCATAAGTCCTTTAAAATTATCCTTCATCACAGCATAGCTGAGAATAGCTTAATTTTTCACAGTTGATCATCGAACAATATTAGTGTGTACTGTGTACAATGATCTCCTGGTTCTGCTTATCTCACCCTGCATCAGTTCATGTAAATCTTTCCACCTCTTTCCAAAACCATATTGCTTGTTATTTCTTATAGACCAATAGTATTCCATCACCATCATATATTATAATTTTTTTTTCAGCCATTCCCCAACTGATGGACATCCCCTCAGTTTCTGATTCTTTGACACCACCATCTTTTCTGCAGAGTAACACTGAAATGTGGGAGCAGGGGAAGGCAGAGGAATACAAGAGGTATTTCTTAAGCACCCACTATGTGCCAGGCACAATGCTAAATACTTCACAATTGTTATCTTTCTTGATTCTCACCATCACTCTAGGAGACAGGTATTAATATGATCTCCATTTTTCAGTTGAGGAAACTGAGGAAGATTAAGTGACTTGACATGGTAAGTGTCTGACCTTGCTGCCTATGGTTTGGTTATAGAGTCTATGAATGGAAAGGTATGAAGGGTCTTCACAGTCAGAGGTCACTGAGTCCAATGAACAAATGAACAATATTCCATCCTATTACAATCCTGACATCCAGCTTATTCTTGAAGATCTCAGGGGATAGGAAACTTTCCACCTGTAATTGTTGCTCATTCTACATTTGCATAGCTGATTATTTGCATTTTAAGGATCCTAAATCATCCCCTTTATAATTCTTTAGTAATTAAATGTTGGTGAAGTAAAATGTCTCTTCTCTCTTTGACAAGATGACCCATCAGATATTTAATGTTAGTGATCATGTGAGTTCCTCATTTAAGCCTTGTCTCTAAGCAAAATATTTCTTGCTTTGGATGGCATGGCATTCTTGTCCTTAGATGGCATGTTCCTCTTGTTCTTGGATGGCCTGCTCTTTCTGTCCACCATTCTGGATTTATACTCTCCATGTTCTGCACTATATCATTGCTCTTCTAAAATTGTGGAACCCAGCCACAAGATAATGCTCAAGATGTTTTCATTCTAGCACAGAGGACAACTGAACTGTCACTCTGAACACAGTATCTCTGTTAATGAAGCCCAAGATAAAATCAGCTTTCTTGGCTCCCTTATCACCCTATGAGAGTTTTTTTTTTTTAATTCAACATGTGGATTTATTTTAAGTCAATCTGGTCATGGTTACAGATTGATTTTTCATTGTCTTCACCAAAAACATGAAAGTGAAATTCAAATATGGGATACGAATCATATTGGGCTTAGAATATGGATTGTCTTAAATTTCAGGCTAAGAAATTTGGAATATTTCCAATGGAAATGGGTAGTGATTGTCAATTTTGGAATGAAGATTCAGTTTGGTCAGAAGTGTGCTGTGGGAAAGTCATTCTCATGACTCTATATGAATCAGACTGACATGAGGAGACATAGAATCTTGATCAATTGGGAGGCTTTTACAGTGGTCCAAATGTGCAGCGATAAGGTTGGTGATATGGTGGTTGTCATATGAGTAGAGTAAAGAGTCTATATGTGAGAGATTTTGTGAAGGTAGTGTCAACGTGGAATCTAGAAGTCCCCAAACATGTAGCTTAGAGAGATTTGGTGATCCTTTATACATCTCCCTATTTGTGCATACAATATTGATTTTTTGAGCCCAAGTGTTGGACTTTGCATTAATGTATCAGGAATAAGAATTTGTTGACTTGCATTCCTTATCATCTACACTCATGCATTGTTTCTATAGATCTAAACTGCATCTTTACACCTACTTCCATGATTTGCCTAACAAGGCAAATGACCAGCTCTCTCTAGGGTTCATTTACTCACGTACTCACTGGAAAATGAAGATCTAGAGTTGGATTCTGTCCAAGGTGTTTTCCTACTCTTACCTTCTATAGTCTGTATTCCCTCTCAACTCTAATGTTCTGGGTCCTAGCATTCCATTTTCTCTAAGATCTACTTCAGCTCCAACATCCAACTATTTCATGCTTTTCTGCTTTCTATGATTTAAACCTGTATTTTTGTGTGTGGTTTTCTATCTTCTGTGTTTGTGAATATAAGCATATTATTTTACGATGTGTGTGCATATATGTTTTCCTCTAAAAAAATAAGAGCACTATTAACCCAAGCTGAGAACCTGCTATTGTTGTTGGTTTATTTTTTTCCCCTTACATGAGGAATGCTCTTAATTTGCAAGACAAAGCCCCTGCCTAAAGCTTACTCTTCAGTGAGGAAGTATTTCCACCACTAAATGCTCATCCACCTGCTGTTTAGAAAACTGTGCATCAGCCCAAGCATGACAGCTTCTAAGAGGTTTTGCTCTTAAAAGCAGGAACTTTTCCAAGTCCCTGTCTCCATCCTCTCTTCTCACCTGCGCTCATCAACACCAACATCCATTGGCCCCAATTAGCTGTTTGTGGCTGTATCTCAGGAAGGCCAATGCATTTGGTCTTTCTATTCAAGCTGTGTTGGGTTCAGCAGGGACTAAAGTTGCTCTTG
Organism: Monodelphis domestica; assembly: GCF_027887165.1. Classification (NCBI taxonomy): domain Eukaryota; kingdom Metazoa; phylum Chordata; class Mammalia; order Didelphimorphia; family Didelphidae; genus Monodelphis; species Monodelphis domestica. The sequence goes on from NC_077228.1 coordinate 20,437,323, forward strand.
GCTACTTTGAATTTAGGCCAATGAGTTTGTCATATTGGCAGGTCTTGGTAGGGAGTATCATTTGGGGTTCCATTTGGATTCAGCCAGCAACAGCTCACAGTGGAGCAAAAGAAATAATTGGACTGGTTTTCAGGCCCAATTTGGGCTCAGTTCTCTTTCCTGCCTTAACACTCTCCTAACAATAGCTTTTACTTCTCTGGATAAGAGGGGAAATTAGAAAACCATTGTGAATATATGTACTTGTTAATACTCCTTGAAATTATTTGGCATATACTTTGCATTATTCATATATGCACCTCACATATCTTCCAGGAGGATGTAAATTTCTTGAGGTTGAAGAATGTTAATGGATTTTGCCTTCTCTTGTGCATAACATAGTGTTTTGTATACAGTAAGAATTTAATACATGCTTTGAATTGAAAGGAATTGTTCCACTTTAGGCTCTATTCCTTATCAGGTATCATGATATAAATTAAATTGCAAAGATAGCTTAGTTAAAAGAACACTGGAGTTTAAGGATATTGGAAGACACCCATGACTTGTTTCCACCTCTCTTACCTGTTTTCCTTTTTTAACTTAATAATGATTTTCTTCTCTTTTCTTCCACTTTGCTCAGCTAAACTTCCTTGTCTATAATGCACTCCTTTTTCCCTTCTGACTCTTAGAATCTTTTTGTCCTCTATGATCATCCATTTTAAGAGGGTACCCCTTCATTTTTTTTAAACCCTTACCTTCCTTCTTGGAGTCAATACTGTGTATTGGCTCCAAGGCAGAAGAGTGGTAAGGGCTAGGCAATGGGGGTCAAGTGACTTGCCCAGGGTCACACAGCTGGGAAGTGTCTGAGGCCAGATTTGAACCTAGGACCTCCCATCTCTAGGCCCGGTTCTTAATCCACTGAGCTACCCAGCTGCCCCCACCCCTTCATTTTAAATACATTTATACCAGCCATCCTCCATTTTTGAATTGCCCTCCCTTCTCAACTCTGCTGTTCAAAAACTCCTTTCTCCAAATGTCATCTTTTTTAAAAGTGTTTTATACTTTCATTTTAATTAATTTTGTTTGTTATATTAAAACACTCAATTAACTTACTCCTTCCCCTCCCCCTTTAAAAAAGCATAATTTGATTAAAAGATATGTATATAATAAAACTGTCTTACTTATTTTTATCAGTTCTTTTTCATCATCTTAGATACCTCAATGAAGCCCTCTCTAATCATCTCCATTGTTAATATTCTCTATAATTGCTAATTATTACAAGATTTAGAGTTGGAAGAATCTTTAGGGTCATTCAGTCCAATATATTCATTTTACAGATGAGAACGCTAAGGCTCAGAGTGGTTAGAGTGGCTTGCCAGCATCACACAGCTAGATTGTATCTGAGGCATGATTCAAGACTAGACTTTTCTGATGACAAATACAGCACTGAATTCATTACACCATGCTGCTTCTGTCATATTGAGGTTACTTGTGTTACATGCTAAATTCCCCTCTCTCCCCAGTAAATTTCCAGATTCTTGAGGGTGGGGTAAATTGTATCCCCAGTGTCTTTTACAGAGTAGGGTGACATTCTATTGAACTATTGAAAATGAATTTTTTCACAACAATTTTTGAGTATCTATAATGCATACTGTTCTGAGAGGGATGCAGGGGTGATCAAGAAATGGTCCTTATACTGGAATCTTCCATCTATTGGATATGATTAGATACACAGTAAGAATAATCATAGCATGAAGTTGGAAGGTTTTGGGGCCATAAGAGTGGTACGAATTAGACTACTTGGGATTTATAATGTGGATTTTCATAGGTAGGACAGGACTGAGAGAAGAAGAGTATGTCAGGCAGTTGGATCAGAACCCAGGAGTACAAAAAACTGAAATACATATTTAAGAACTAGAAGTTAGATCAGTGTTGCTGAATGAGATGAAAAGCATTAGGAGAGAAGGCAAAAAAGGCTCAATAAGTCAATCAATAAACATTTATTAAGTGCCTATTGTGAGCCAGGCACTTTGTAACTACTTGAGGATACCAAAAAAGGCAAGTTTCTTCTTCTGAGAAGCTCAGTCTAATAGGAGAGATGACATAAGTAAGCTATGTTCACACCAACTACATACAGGATGAATTGGCAGTAATTAAGAGAGAGAAGACACTAGAATGGGAAGAGATTGGGAAAGGCTTCCTGTAGAAGCTAAGGTTTTCACTGGGACTTGAAGGAAACCCGAAAAGTCAGGAAGCAGAGATGAGTAGAAAGGCATTCCCAGCATGAAGGAAAGAGGGAAAACGCTTGGAGTTGAGACACAGTATCTTCTTTAAGGACCAGCAAGTAGGTCAATGTCACCGTAATGAAGAGTACATGGAAGTAATATAAGGAAAAAGAAGACTGGAATGGAGTTGAATGTGAAGGACTTTGATGATCAAACAGGATTTTCTATTGAAGGCAATAGGGAGGCACTGGAATTTACTGAGCAGTGGGGGACATGGTCAGATCTGTGCTTTAGGAAAATGGCATTAATAGCTGAGTAGAAGAAGGCTTGAAGTCAACAGAGATTTATGAAAGACAGAAAGAGCAATTGGAGTCCAATTACAGAGAATTTTTAGTACCAGGATGAGGAATATGACTTGACCCTGTAAGCAATGTGAAGCCAAGGAAGGTTCTTAGGCAAGGATGATGGGAAATGAATTCTGAATTAGGAAGATTAATTGAAAAATATATGTGGGGGGAATTGAAAGGGAGAATCCCTTGAAAGGAAGAAAAATTTTGATATCCATTTTCATCTCATCTATTCAGTAGACTGCCTGAATACCAATCATCATTCTCATTTTTCCTTCTCTTTTCCATTAACTACAACCTTGGTCCATGTCTCTAGTGGTCTCACCTCTGATAGGTGAGCTCTTACTTCATCTTGCCTTTTTTGATGTATATTACTGAGGTTCCATTCCACTTCTGGGTCATCTCTACCCTATTCTGTTGACTGCCTATTCCCCTCATCCTTTTTATGTTGCCCATCTCCATTAGAATGGAATCTTTTTGAAGGGAGAGCTCAAATTATTTGCTTGATTTTGTATCCCCAGCACACTTCCTGGCATGGACAAAACAATCAGTGCTCTATCTATCTATGTATCTATGTATCTATGTATCTATCTATCTATCTATCTATCTATCTATCTATCTATCTATCTATCTATCTATCTATCTATCTATCTTTCCATCTATCATCTATCTATCATCCATCTGTCTAGCTATCTATTTCTAAAATGGTGCAGGGGTAATGAGAGCCTGGACTAATTCATGAATAGAAAGGTGAAAGATATCAAAGAGTGACTTAATAAATTATATGACTTGGTGAATGATTGGATATGGAAAATTTATGAAAACTGAGGATTCATACAACAAATGTCATATCCACACTATAATAATGCCCTCTTCTCGTTTATTTTACTGATAAGAACTAAAGCTCAGAGAGGGAAGAATTTGACAAAGGTGATGCAGCTAGTTACCAAAGAGCTCTAAATATTACCCAGCTTACCTAGATCTCTTTCCCCTCTGCCACATAGTCTAATTTCCCAGTTATCACACTGTTACTTTCATTGTAATTTATTTCCTGATTTCCAAGGGATCAGTACCAATTTCTTTCAGACCCTGGACATGGGAGTCCATTTTTATATATTAGCTACCCTAGGGTCATCTGTTCTCCATATCTGGGGAAAGCTTGAAATCTATAAGGTCAGGTTGTCAATTGCAGAAGTGACACTTGAAAAGAGGTAGGTGAGAGAATGGGATTGTCTATGGCAGGGGTTCATTGAACCATGACTACTCCATTGCTCTCCCTTCATCTTCTCCATCCCTGTGCTACTTGGCAATCTCAGCATCCTTTTACAGCCATCACTACTTCAAGAAACTGAATGAGAGTCTTGGGTCATAAGTGAAGTGACAGGGGAGGATGAGGTGGCAGGAAAGTTGACTAGAAAATTATAATGTCAATATTAGAAGACAATCTAATTAAGGATTATGGTTTTCAGATGCCTGTCATGGATTTTATCCCACTTAAATTCAGACCATATATGCTAATCATGATTTTTCTTTCCAATGTCATGATCATTGCTAGTAAAATCCACATAAAGAAGAGAGATTTTAGAAGCAGAAGTGGAGTCCTTCTGTATTTGGACTTCAGAAATTAGCTTTCTGAAATAACTGATGTTTCTCAGCACCTACATTTTAGAAAGTCAATACCTTTATGTTTTATCATTGGAACCACACAATAACTCTATAGAGAGCTAGGGTCTATACACTTTGTACAATGGGTAGAGGCTTGAGACTGGAGTAAAGAATACCTGAATTCAAATCCTACCTGAGACACTTAATAGTTGGGTGATTCTGGGAAAGCCAGTTATCCTCTATTTGCCTCCATTTCCTCAACTATAAAATTAGAAAGGGAAGGGAAAAAACATGAATCATGTAACCATGGAAAAATATTCTAAATTAATTAAATAAGATTTTTCAATTTAAAAAATAGAATCAGAATTCCTGATGGTTGTGAGAATCAACTGAGATAATATTTATAAATTGATTAGCACAGTGCCTGGCAAAGAGCAAGTGCCAGATAAATGTTAACTATTATTTATTATTATTACCATTTAGAAATAAGGAAACTGAGGCTCAAAGACATTAAGAAATTTGTCCATTATCATACAATTTGTTTCAGAGGCAAGACTTGACACCAGACGGTATGAATAGAGTAGAGCTTTCTATTCACTATCACACATGCCTTGAAAGTTTATTATATCTCTAGGTGAGACATGAAAAGCTGTATAGGTTTCCAAAAATGGATCTAAACATAGAGGAGATAATACTGAGAGTAAAGATAAAGCTTTTATTTACTTTGTATTTTAAGTAGTTCATACACAAGAATGGTCACATTTCTCAACACTGGATTCCTGATCAGGAAGTAGAAGCAATCTCAGAGAGCATTTAGTTCAAAATTTTATTTTCAAAATTAAGAAACAAAGGCCTGGACAGTTTAAGTGATTTCTCCCGTCATTAAAGTAGATGGTAGTTCCAGGTCTGAAATCCATGTCCTCTGGGACTCAAAATTCTGCCTTCTTTTAACTAGCCTTTCTATTAGTCAAATCTACATTCTCATTTTTTTACAAGTCACTGAATAACAGAATATCAGCCTCTGAAATTGTTTTTTTTAATTTTTAAATTTTTCTTTTTTTATTTCTTCAGTTACATATAGAACCAATTTTAAACAATTGTTTTATGACATTTTAGGATTAAAATTTTCTTCCTCCATCCCTTTTCCTCTCCTTCCTGAGGCAGTAAATAGTTTGATACATATTATACTAGTGCAACACATATTTCCATGTTGCTCATGTCATGATACAAGACACATATCACACATGCAATAAAAACTCATGTAGGAATAAAAATGGAAGATGGCAAGCTTTCATCTGCAATCAGACTCCAACAGTTCCTTCTTTGGCTATGGATAGCATTTTTCATCATGAGTTTCCTATGTTTTTTCTTGGAAACTTGCTTTGCTGATCATGGTTTAGTCTCTCACAGTTTATTGTATATTTCTGTTATTGTATACATTGTTCTCCTGGTTCTGCTCACTTCACATTCATCAGTTCATATAACTCTTTTCATATTTTTTAACTCATCCTATTCATCATTCATCATCATCATATAGTGTTCTACTACAATCATATGCTACAACATGTTCAAGTGATGAACAATCACTCAGTTTCCAATCCTTTGCCATTAGTAAAAGTGCTGCTAAAATATGTTGGCACAGTTAGATCTTATATATAAGATCTTATATCTGATCTCTTTGGGATACATACCCAGTAGTAGTTTGTTCTGCATCAAAGAGTATGCATACTCTTATTGCTCTTTGAGCCACACAGCTCTCCAGAATGGTTGTATCAGTTAAAGGTTCCACTAACAATGTATTAATATCCCAATTTTCCCACATCCCCTCCAACACTTATCATTTTATGTTTTGGTCATGTTACAGGCTTTCAAACTCATAAGAAACCTCCAATGTATTAGTATTCAACCTATCTACATCCAAAATGCAATATCTCAAATAAGTGGCCTTCTGGTCCCTATTTGAAAACCTTCAGTAATAGAAAACCCACTACTCTCAAATCAACCTATTTCATTGGGAATGATGACTATAGGGGAGGTAAGAGATCTATGTGAATCTTGATATCAATATATAAATATTGATGTAGCTATCCAAAAATTCTTTCAAGAAAATTTTATTTCTCTATAACTTTTACACATTTTGTTTTCTATGACCAGTCAGGACAAATATAGTCTGTCACCCATATTAATGTGATTGACTCCACTTTCTTTAAAATCATCTCATGGCATGGACTTTCATGCTTTCATCCTACTGGTCAGCACCTTTTGGATGTACTCAATTGTCCTCTCTAAAATGTGGCACTCAGAACTGGATACTTAGTCTTTAACATGAAGACTGACCAAGGCAAAAAAAATCTCTCTCACATCTGGATATATTCCTTCTATTCGAGCATCCTGAAATGTTATAAAATTTTCTGCTTGACATGCTAAACCACTGACTCATATTGAGCTTGCATTCCATTTCTATCTTCATCATTTTTTACAACTTAGCCATTCTGGCCTTATTCAGTTGATTTTTCTTTTCAAACAAAGTGTAGGACTTAATGCTGATAGACATGAGCAAGAAGAATTTTTAAGAGCCTTAGAATATCATAATTTTGCTGGTTCACAAAGGTGAGGAGAGTAGCCAGCATAAAGGTTCCCGATTTTATGAAAAGAGTGACATGCTGAGGAGAAAACAAAGGACCATACCCACTAGATGATTCATGGAATGATTGAAGTTAAAATGGAGTGCTAAAGAAGCTGGGTCCCAAAGGCTTTGGAGTCAAGATCAAACATAAAGGAAGAAAGAAGAGGAAGACCAATGTTCCCATATGTCATTTGAATCTGGCTTAATGCTTTTTATGTCTAGACTACATTCTATTCTTTTATACATCTGGCCATCACTTATAAGCAAATCCAGGAGTCAGCTCTGCTGGTGGAGGGAATGTTGAAGTATTTTCAAAGTCATGGCTATTGATGACATTTAATCAGTCAACAATGTAAATTAAATTAATTAAAAGCATTGTACAACTCTAATTCTAACCCAAGAATCATTGAGTGGCCATGTAAATCTTGAATAATGGATAATAGTCATCTCTAATTTCTCAACATATGCTTTTTTTCTTACCCAGCTGTGAAAATATATTCATATTTTTGTAGATGTATAATTTCTAGCCTGAAAATATAATTCATATTAGCATTAAGCTTTCAACAGGTGTTATCTCTTTTTTTTTTTCTCACAGTATAGCTGAGCTGATCTTCTTATTGGCAGGAAATCAGTATTTTCCATCCTTTTGAATGAGTTTTAGCATTATTATATACAAGCTTGAAAATTTTCTAAATGGTGCTAACATTATCCACTTAGAGTAATTCATTGTAGCAAACAGAACATTGGACTTCAGTTTGATGTCTCAACTCTGCCACATATGAGCTTGTCATAGCCGAGGCACATTTGCTTCCTGGACCTCAGTAGTTCAGTCTATAAAATGAGGAGATTGGACCAGGTAGTCTCCATAGTGCCCCCTTTTGCTAGCATTCTAGGTTACATGATTGACCATTTCAATCAAAATCCTTCTGAGAGATTTGTAGATTCAACCTACACTCATGATTGAACAGGAATATTGCCTGTGGGTATTGATATAATTTTTAACAGTATTGCTAAGAAAAAATGGATTCTTGTAAATGTCCATAAGTAAACCATTAACTTGGAAAAATGTATTTTTATGTTTGGTTACAATGGATCAGCTATCCATATTATAATCAAGGCAACCCAAACTTTATTATTATTATTATTATTTTGAAAGCGGGAGGGTCAGGATCATTGTTTGCAGATATCTAAAGGGCTATCATGTGAATGAAAGATTAAAATTTACCTGATTTTCCCTATAGAGTAGAAATGGGACCAAGGAATATTTCATGGAAATAGATTTCATCTCAACTTACAGAAGTTTTCTCAAAATTAGAGTTGGAAACAAAGGAGTAGGCAGCTTAAGAAAGTAGAAAGCCCATCAACAGAAATGTTCAGTAGATTCTAGTTGACCCATCAAAGTGGTCATAGAGGAAAATTATGGTTTATTGATTAAACGAGGTGATTATTGAGGTACTTTTGAGTATCATCTGAAATATGCTACTCATATATCAAAGTCCTATGACGGCATCCATATGGAAACTCCCTTAACTAATGCAAATCTCATCTGATCTGTAACTTAATGGGTAAATTTCAGAGACCGACTTGAGGCTCATATATAGAGCAAGTAACTTGCTTACGATCCCACAACCAGTAATAATAGTAGTATTAACAGCAAATTCATAATGTGCTTCAAGATTTACAGAGTGCATTAGAAATGTTACATCATTTCAGCCTCACCACAGCTTTGGAGATAGGGAGTATTATCATTCCCATTTTATAGATGAAAAACTTGAGGCAAACAGAGGTTGCATCTTTTTCCTAGGATCACATAGCTAGTAAAAATGTTGGAGGCAGAGTTTGAACTTATATCTTCTTGATTCCAGGCCCAACACTCTACCAATCCACCATGCAATCTCATTATGATATAAAAATACCTTTCCAAATTTGGAAAGTTTCTTTCTTAGGGAAAACTCAAGAGGCCAAATAAATTTCTTTTGAAAAATCTTTTGTATTCCTCAGCAATCAAAGGGCATATTTTCTAATTGTAAAAGAATTTATATGTCATGAAGTACTAAAGAGTTTGAAGATTAGGGATTAGGTTTGACCCAGATAAAAGGATGTGAGATTGAGGGACCTCAAGTGACTTTTTAGTGTAAGTCATGAATTTGGTTATCTTGATTCTACTGTAGTTTCTTGATTCTCTTCTATTTTCAGTGAGTAAATTCCAGAGATTAAGAGTATTACATATATGAAAGAATACACTTTTTTTTACATGCATCTTGGGGACCTAGGTATACCTTCAACAACAGATATATTATCTGTGGTTCTTACATACTGGAATGCAAAGAATTGACTATGGTCATGATCCATCCAAACCCATATTCTTAGTGCTATGCATTAATATTTGTAGTATATGGATATATGGGTCTATGTGTGTAAACTTTTTCAATTTCATGAATCAGATCAAATAACTACTTTTAATTGGAAAGGAGGGAATCATAATTATTTTTCCCCAAATATCTGAAGGGCTATCACATGGAAAAACGATTACAGTTATTCTGATTCTCTAAGGCACACTCACTTCTAGGTACCAGTAAAGAATCCCTAATCTTTTAAATGCACAAATAATTATTAAGTATCTCCTCTATTCATGTCCTGTTTTTTTAGATACTCGGGATACAAAGATGAATATGATACATGCCCTGCTCTCAGAGAATTTATACTGTAAACATATCTATGTATATATATATACATATATATATATACACATATAAACTTGTATGTGTATATAATGATTCAAGGCACAAGAAGAAAAATCACAAAAGAAGGAAGAGTATATTTTAAATATTTTTAAATATTTTTAAAAATTTTTTAAATTTGCTTCAAATATTTTGAAATAATTAAGGGAAGTTAATAGAGACCTCATAGAAGGGGGAATTAAAGAAAAATAGCATTGAAGAGATCATATCTGATTTGGACCTTTAAAGAAGATTAATAATTCAACAAAGGAAGGTAGATATTAAGAGAATAGAATGCCAGGCCTAGAGTCAGGAACCTTCATTTTCCTGAATTCAAATTTGACCTCAGACATTTAGTAACTGTGTGACCATGGACAAGTCTCTTAACCCCATTACCTCAGTTTCCTCATCTATCAAATGATTTGGAGAAAGAAATGGCAAACATTGTAATATCTTTGCTGAGAAAGCATATCTTACTTCTCCTCTGTGATAAGGAAATTCTGTCTTCTGTGTAACTAAATGAATCTGATCCTTTTTTTGGCCCCACTTGTGTCAGAAGCTGTTCGGGGATAGAGAACATCCAAGCTGTACTCTAACATAGCTGGACTAATTTTAGTCACTAGATCTTTGCAACATTTACGTCTTATCAATGACTTGAATGAGGATTTGGATATCATGCTTATCCACTTTGTAGATGATATAGTTTAAGGAGAGGATTTGTAAATCTTAAAATTGCTCAGACTATACCTTAGAACATTTGGTTAAGGCTATTCCCTTATTGTAACAATGGAGGTACTTAGTCAGGAATGTTTTGGGAATTTTAACATTACTCCACCGATACTTAGGCATACTTTAGGGGAAGATAAAGTTGTAAACTCCTTACTGAACAATGAAAAGTCCCCAACTCATACTTATAGTGAAGCTAAAACCTTAAGCTAGGTCTATTTTTAGATCTAATACAAAAGGGTACTAAGTACCTTTAAAGGTTAAATTAATCACTAAAAGGTCAAGCAACTTACAAAAGGCAAGCTTAGCAAGAGGTGTGAAGTTTTAGTCTACCCAGAGAAGATGAGAACAAAAGAAGATGTGAACTAAGAATGGTCAGTCCTGGGGAAAATGTAGATGTGACAATTTAGGTGAGGTGACACAAGAAAAAAATTTCTTTAAAAGGAAGGGACTCAAGGTGGAATTGGGTAGTTGGGAGTTTTGGAATTAGTGTGGAGGAGCAGGCTCTCTGAACTAAGTTGGAGTTTTGCTTGGGACAAAATCTTGTGGTAAGTGGATAAAAGACTGACTAGTCTCTCTTAAGGCTTAGGACTAAGCCATTTGACCTAGGCCTTTTCCTACTATTTCCTCTTACTCTGTCTTTTTCCCTTCCTTAATTCCTTCAATTGTATTAATTAAAATCTCCATAAAACCCAGCTGACTTGGGTATTTCATATTTGGGAATTTTTCCCATGGCGACCACTTATTTTTGATAAAAATCAAGACACTAAAATTATCTTTACAGTTTTGGCAATTCACAGTTTTGAAAACCCACATTTTTCATGGTCACAGAGTCTACACACTGGATGACAAGAGTCAAATTCCAAAGAAAAGATAACAAGCTAGAATAAAGTCAAGACAAATAAGATATGATTGGGTTTAAATATAATGTCATACTTATGTTTAAAAAACAGGTTTAAGTACAATATTGGCAAGCATAGTCAGGTGGAAGTGTTCCTAAGAATCAAGTGGAGTGATGTACTCTAAGATCATTATCAGTCCAAAGTTTGATATGGAAGCCAAAAAAAAAAAAAACATATCATGCAATATGGGCAAGATAGAGCTGGAACTCCCAGGAATAAGAAATGGAACATTCCATCATACAACACCCTAGTATGATCATGCATAGAATTTTTACATTTAAAGTCATTTTTTCCATCATTGCCAACTAGTTGTGACCCCATTTGTGGTTTCTTGGCATAAATATTAGAATATTTTTCCATTCCCATTTCCAGTGCATTTTATAGATGAGGAAACTGAGGCAAACAAGGTTAGGTGAATTACCCAGGGTCACAGAGCTACTAAGTGTCTCATGAGATGAACCTTCCTGACTTCAGGCCCAGTACTCAACCTACTACCTATCTACTCACACAGAGAATATTGTTTTTTTTTTAAATTTCTGAGTTCCACAATTATGTAAGATACTAATCCTTTGGAGGCTCAAAGAAGGGTAACCAGGATGGTAAAGTTTCAAACTCATATGATATAAAGATGAGTTGAAGAACCTGAGAGCATTTAGCCTGGAGAAGAAAAAAAATAAGTAAACCAGTCTAGCTATTTTCAAAAGTTTGAGGAGATTTCAAGAGGGAAAAAAAGATTCATTTTGTTGGTCAGCAGCAGGTATAACTAGGTACAATTGATAGAAGCCTACACAAGGAAACTGAGACTTGTTGCAAGGAAACACTTCCTTTTAATTGAAGTCATCTATAAGTAGAAGACGCTGCCTGTAGAGATGGAGAATACTTCTTATTGGAGTTTTCAGGAGATATCTAACTGACCATTCATCATAATGTTGCAGAAGGGATCCTTCTTCAGGAATGGAATATCTGGACTGGTCTCTGAAGGTCCTTCAAGTTTTCCTGTTCTATAAAAGTTGGCTCTTGCGCAACCTGTATCCTGGTCTCCAACCTAAGATGAAATTTGCTGAAGCTGTGCCCTCTTCCCATTTTAGGATTAGAATTCAGATTAGATGAGGAAAGATCAGAATTTTGGGGAGAGAGGAATAACTCTTCCTCTCAAATACACACATAAACATATATATACACCTGCAGAGATGTTGCAGAATGCCCATAACAAGAGGAGGCAGACTTCATTTTAATAGCATTCTCTTCTACACTCTTTCCAAAAATTAATTCCCACTGATAAGGTTCATAGCAGTCAGTGCATACAGCCACCAGATGGGTCTGAATATTATCATCAACACTATCCAGGGTCTCATCCAATTTGGGTTTTATAACATTTCCAAAAATCCTCATTTGAGCCTTCTTTTTCAGGAGAGCAATGGTAGTAGCTTTGGCTCTCTCCTGGCAACCAAATGTCTCTGTAGTTTTTCTCTTCAGAAACTAATCGATAGAATTAACATAATTCAATAATTCAAAGATAAGGCTGTGCTCCTCAGTTGAAAAGACAACATATATAAGTGAAGACAAGAAACGGAGTCATAGGATTGTAGGATCATGGAGCATAGAACATAGAGGTGGAAAGGACTCATCCAGAACCCATCTGGACTGACCAAGAGGCCAAAAGACATATTGTAACTGCTTTCACTTTGTGCCCCTTCCATTAGCCAGTCCTTGAGCTACCCAGAACCCATTTTGACTGCTTGATCACTTACCTAGCTTGGATGAGATCGAAATAACCAACTCTCTTCATTCCTATGCTATAGAGGACCAGATCTTACAATATTATGTACATTCCAATATATTGCTGCCTGCAAAGGTCCTCTGAGTCTCACCATGCCCATTGCCTGTACACATGATATTTATCACACCTTCTCACCTGATCTATTGATATATACAAAGCAGGACCACTGGGTTTTGCCATCCATCCCTCCACTGAACTTTCAGAACTTTGAGGATTTCCATATACTTTCCATTTACACTGCAATTAAACTTTCATTCTTATGCCATCCCCCCCCCCCCCATTAGCAGGACAACTCTGAAAACAAATAGTCTTGGTCTTGAATTTTTTTTGTGTATCCCAATGCTGAGCATAGTGTTTAGTACCAAGTAAGCGCTTAATAAATGTTCATTCATTCCTTCATTCATTTATTCATTCAATGGGCAACAGATGCCATCTAACCCCCTTCTCGGGAAATCTGGGTTCAAATCATGGAACTAATACTTAATACCTATGTGACTATGAGCAAGTCAAGTCTCTTCTCTGGATTTAATTTAGATCATCAGATTAGATGATGGTCCCTAGCAGTTTAAAATCCTGTGATCCTAAAACAGGAACACAGTGTGATTGCCTAATTATAACTTGGCTGCATACTCTAACTGCTACTATGCAATCCAACAGGATTTTTAATTATAATAGTCTTTCTTAGAGAGCCACGAGGGAGTACAAAGCAATTTGGATTCTTACATTTTTTCTGAATTTCATCTTTGGGCATACATTGCCCAGGATTCCTGGTGCTGGGGCCCAGAGCTCCTTGTTAGGGCCAGTCTGTTGGTTTTAGGCTCACATTCTGGTTCTGTGGACTTTGATGACGATTCAGTAATAAATTTGTGGAGGAAATTGGGTTAGCATGTGATTAACATTCTGGCTGATGCCAATGAGTGTACCAAGGATGGAAACATGTGCTCATATCATGATGAAATGCAGATTAGCGGCCCTGGAGCAAGCCCAAAGATATCGGCCCAAAACTGTTTCATCTCTGTCAGCTTTAATCTGATCTAAAGTGAGTGTGCTCCAGTACAGCGGGAGGGCTAGGGATGCCAGAAATAACAGAGTGCCATACTCGGGCTCCTGTAAGGGTTATTAAAATATCCCCTTCCCAATCAGAGCACATGAACAGGAAGGACAAAGCCCTGGTCCTTAAATATGGTGCCACACTTTGAGGGAAAAGGGTAACTCAACAGTTCTCTTGCTTTCTCATATCAAAAGCTGAGTGAACCATTTGGTACTTGTGATAATATTTTTTCCCATCTGTCTCCCTTTCTCCATATCCACTGTCACTACGCTAACTCAGTTGAATAATTCTGTGAGCATTTAGTGAGCACCTACTATGTGCCAGCCACTGTGTTAGGTACTAGGGATGCTCAAGTGAATTGCTTTTTCTTTGATTAGGACCATCCAAGGCTGCCCATCCATTGCCACAGAAGGTCCACCCAATGGGATGGAGTCCTTCTTCACATTTTCCAGGCATCAGAAGAGTACCTGCCTCTATTACTGTCATCATTATACTAGTCAGGTGACTAGCATTTCTCTTCTTAATGTCATCTTCTACACTGGTGTTCAGAGTTCCTTATTGGTTATATGTGGTCATCTGTTCACAACCACCATGTACCTTTCCATTGCCCTCCAGGTGATGCTCAACTTTGATTCTTCAGAGACAATGTTGGTCCAGGTCTCCCTTTCAGCTTTACGGAAATGGAAAGTCTCTGCTTTCTTAAGAAACTTGAGGAACAGCAAAAGAGTTTTGCAATTCCCCCAAAGCCATCTGGCCCATATTGTAAGCTCCTGGAGGACAGGAATTACCTTTGCCTCTTTGTGTAGTAGATACTAAATGTTTATTGATCATTATTCTGCCTGTTCAACTCTTTTTCCTAAAATCAACCAATGAAACCAAGTGTTGTACAACAATGGCTAAAATAAAATAGTCCGGGCCATCAAGGAACCTAATTTCTACTGAGGATTTTATGTTCTACTGCACCAAGATCAGGCCATTCTTAGCTCCGATCTGGATTCATGCAGTGAAGCTGGAGCTTGTCTCCTGACTTCTAACCTCTCTACTGACTCCAACATCTTCTGGATATACTTCCAATGAGTCATCCTAATGGACAACTCTGGTTGTATCCCATCCCAATGCTTCTCCACTACCTGTGATAAATTCCAAACTCCTTACTCCATGGAAAGACACTCCACAATCTGGCTCCAGCCTACACTTCCACTCTTACTGCTCTCTTTAGTCCTCACTTGTTTTATTCTTCAATGAAACCAGTATCTGCTTGGCTCTCTGGGCATATACTAAGATTTACCACCTATGTATATTTGCTTACACTCTGCTGAATCCTTGTTTAATAATTCTACTAAGAAGAAGCTTTGTGGCATAGCAGTTAGAGTACCAGTTCTAGCCTCAGGAAGACCCGAGTGCAAATGCCGCCTCATATACTTACTAGCTATGTGACCCTGGGGAAATCATTAAATTTGTCTCAGTTTCCTCCACTTTAAAATGAGTATAATAACAGTATCTATCTCCCAACATTGCTATGATAAGAATTAAATGAAAAAAATTGTAAAGCTCTTAGAATAATGCCCAGCACCTAGTAGGTGATTAATAAATGCTTATTTCCTTCCTTCCTCCAAGACAAAGTTCAAATATAGCTTCTTTCATACTAGTCCCCCATCGTGCCCAGAGCGTGAATAATCCTTCCCCCTTACAACATTTTATTCATACACACTCTTCTTTCTAAAAGTCATCTGTATAAATGAGGGGCAGCAATCGAATCCCTCTTCTATCATAATGGATAGTGTTGGAATGAAAGGTTAAGAAAACCTAGGTTCAAATCATTCTTCTGATATTTAATAGCTATGGGAATATGGACCACTTAAATAATTTCCCCGAGCCTCAGATAATGCTTTCAAAATTTATTTACTAAATTAAAAATGGGTTGCAATCTACATTGGTTCAGATAATCCTCAAATGCATTGAATCCCACTTCCTTGGCTTTTTTTTATCTATCTGTATACATATTTTATCTCCCCTAAAAATTGTGAGCTCCATAACTCAGACTGCCTTGTTCTGGGCATTTAAGAATATGTGTTTCCTCTGATAAATTTTGCCTGTCATGTGACCTCTTAGTATCTTCTGCAAGTTGCAGAGAAGACATTGGGGAGTTTCCTCATCTCACATTACTCTGATGATTCACTGAAACCACTGGTCCATTTTTTATGCCTCTCCTAAAAAAGGTTTGGTTAATGTCTTTATTTTGTCCATCAATCACTCCCTACAATCATTTCTAGTCGAAGCCTTCTATTCAAAAATAAATAATACAAACACCAGTATAACAAATTAACATGCTGTTTTCTTTCTCCTGGTACCTAGAAAGGACCTTCTATGTAAGCTGTGTTTAAGAAATATTTAATTGAAGTAGGTCCTTGTTTTCAGTTGCTCTGTCAGAAAACAGATGTAGAAGAGGGCTAATATGCCAGAAATAAAAAGACAAGGGAAAGCGAGGTGGTGGTATAAAGAGCCAGACCCAGAGACCTCAGATACTTCCTTGCTTGTGTGACCCTGAGAAAGTCACTTAACCCCCAATGCTAAGCTCTTACCATGCTTCTCTGTTGGAACCAAGACTTGCTATGGATTCTCAAGCAGAAGAAAAGGGTTTAAAAAAGAAAAAAAGCATAAGGAGAGGAGAGAAGAAACTATCTTTTAACCTCTGTAGATCAGTTTTCTTCAGAATAATGGAGCTGCTTCCTTTTTGGAGAATTTATTTTATTTTATTTATTTTTTATTTTTCTAAACCTTATCTTCTCCCCAGGTATCACAGAAAACCAACAAAGCCTAGGTAATTGGGGTAAGTGACTTGCCCAGGGTCACACAGCTAAGAAGTGTCTGAGGCCAGATTTAAATATAGGTCCTCCTGACTCCAGACCTAGTCCTCTATCTATTGTAATACTTAGCAGCCCCAAGAATTTATTTTTGAATGATCTGAAACCATTGATCATGACTCTCTGAGGCAAAAGCATACACATTACCAAAAACTGAACATTCCAACCAGCAGCCTCTCAAAAAGAACATGAGATCTCCAGTAGAAATAAACATGAACACAGAAGTTGTAATTTCTGAAATCTGGAATAAAAATGCAGAAATGGAGCCACAGGTATGAAATAGCAATTTCTGCATTTTTACCCTCTTCCCAAAGCAATATGTTTCCCCATTATCCCAAATCAGAAAATACAAAGTATTTCCTATAGATCCTACCATGTGAGGGGTGAATGTGAGCATCATCTTCAAGTATCTGGAACCTGGCAGAAGGCAGAGGGATTAGACTCATTCTGCGTGGCCCCTGTGGAATAACAAAGACCAAGTTGCCATGTGGAAAATTTAGGCTAGGTCACACAGTCTTGCTGATTTTAGGCCTCAGACTCCATCCATTTTACCAACTAGATGCCATATAAATGCTAGTTAAACTAATAATAATAGTTGTTCTTATTACCAAGTCAGGATGGTCTCAGAGGACCTCAAATCAAACTCCCTCATTTTTTTTTATAAATGAAGCAAATGAATTCCACAGAAGAAAAGTGACTTGCTCAGGATCATCTTTCAAATTCATTTCAGGCCTAGGCTGTGAGTTCAAGTTTTATAAATTGAAATCATTCAGTCAATCAGTCATGAAATATTTATTAAGCGATGAGTACATGCCAAAACTAAATACATGCAGGTTAAATTGGAGATAATCAAGAGAAGGAAGGAACTAGCATTAAGAAGAATTGAGGCAAGTTTGTAGATGATGGGAATGTAGCTATGACTAGAAGAAAGCCCAGAGGGTCAGGAGAGACATGAGGAAGGAGAGCATTCCAGGTTTGGAAACATCTGGAGAAAATATCTAAATTTGGGAAATAGAGTGTCTTCTGAGAGGAAGAGCGAGGGGACCTCGGTTTTTTAAAATCCAAGAGAGCAGCTTTCTGATGGTCTCTCTGCCCCTCACATGGTGACCTTGGAGTAGACTCTATCTGAATGAGAGCAAAAAGATGAGGACTTCCAATAGACATTTGACAGTTTCCACTAATGACATTTTCATCAAGATGGCGCAATGTTAGGCTGATGAAGATATTCTTCAATGGATTCAGATATTCTGATTGGATCCATTCAGATGAATGATTACTGAGTTGTGATTAATGGAGGAAGCTTTTAAGGACACAGACAGGTCTTTGGTCCTGATTCATCTGATATTTTAGTTACGAAACACTTAATGATGATAGCAACTACAATGTCAATAATGACCCACATTTCAGAGCAACTTTAGCAGCTCAGAAATTTTTTCATTGTCTCTCTTGAGCCTTATAACAGCCCAGGGAGTTAGAGATTCCATTTTAATGCATCCATTTTTAAGATGAGCAAAGTGAGGCTGAAAAGAATGATGTGACTCACCCTGGCTGACCCAGTTAGGATCTGATTCAATCTCAAATCTTTCTGATTCAGTCTATTTATCAATTGAATAAATCATATATACTACCTTTTGTCACAAAGGACAGGACATGGAATGATTACCAAATTTTGTTTCAAAACACTACAGATTTATAGTTAGGATAGATCTAACAGGTCAGTGAGTCCATCCCCCTCACATTATAGATAAGGATCTTAAAATCCAGAGAGGTTGAGTGAGTTGCCTAGTAACAAAGCTCCTAATCATCTGAGGCAAGATTTGAACTCAAGCCTTGCTTACTTTAAGTCTTGTATTCTATACTTAGTAACAAATGCAAATAGAAATGAAGGAAATTAAGATAACCATGGAATACATATTGAATTATTTTTAAAATATGTTATCTTTTTATGTTTTTCAAATCCCATTGGATATTATCTAATTGTGTCTTAGTCAGGTTTGACAATGCTCAGAAGTGTGGCAGAGAGGCATGCTTGACCCCATTGCTGTGCCCTTTAAAGGACATTTAACTGGCCAGACTATCTCCTGAATTAGGATCTCAAAATGACCCCCAAAGCTTGACCAAAGGAACGAATTCTAGGAGTGCAAATCAAAAAAAATCTGCTCGCTTTGATGTAATATAAGCTCAAAAATGAATAGTTGGTATGATATGGCAGCAAGTATATGTTTATACATATGTATACACTCATACATGCTGCTGTTGTTTTTGTTATTCAGTCATTTTGTCTTATATGACTCTACAAACCCATTAAGGGTTTTCTTGGCAAGGATACTAGAATGGTTGGCCTTTTCCTCCTCTGGCTCAATTTAAAGATGAAGAAACTGAGGCAAATATGGTTAAGTGGCTTGCCCAGGGTCACACAGTTGATACCTGAAACTGGATTTAAATTAATAAAGATGAGTCTCCCTGACTTCAGGACCAATGCTCTATCCACTGTGCCAGGTAGCTGCCCATATATAAATTTAGCAAAAGATTATTCTGTTATCCTATGAATGCGCACACACACATGTGTGTGTATATGTGTGTATGTGTAAGAGACAGACAGAGAGAAAGGGGGGGGAGAGAGAGAGAGAGAGAGAGAGAGAGAGAGAGAGAGAGAGAGAGAGAGAGAGAGAGAAAGAGAGAGAGAGAGAGAGAGAGAAAGAGAGAGAGAGAGAGAGGGAGAGAGGGAGGAGAGAGAGAGAGAGAGAGAGAGGGAGAGAGAGAGAGAGAGAGAGAGAGAGAGAGAGAGAGAGAGAGAGAGAGAGAGAGAGAGAGAGAGAGAGAGAGAGAGAGAGAGAGAGAGAGAGAGAGTCCTAGTAAAGTGTAAAATCCCTGAAGGCAGACGCTGATTTTCTTTTTTCAGGTACCGTCCCACTTAGTTCAATCTATTGTAGAATGTGGCAGATAATATTTATTAAATGCTTGTTTTATTGAATGGGAATGGGGGGGAGAGACTAGTGGGATATTCGACAGTATTCATCTAAACCACTTAATCTTACTGAAATGAGGATAATACCCCATGTCTCACCTCCCTGCAGGATGCTGTCAAGAGCAGTAGGACGTCCATCCATTCCATGTACCTGATGAGCATCTTCATGGCCAACTGGTGGTCTTGTTTGTTAGAAAACATCTGTCCCTTCCCAAATCAAGCTGGAAGATAATAACTCAGGGACAGGTTGAGGCTGTTGGAATTGAAGGCCTTTCACAACAAAGCCCCCTCCCCACTCCCCAGCAATCTTTACAATTCCATAAGCCCGCATTATCCTAGGTCTTGAGATGTTAATGGCTTTGACTAATTGTCAACACGGGCAATTACAATGACTGATACCTTATCATTTCTCACAAAGAGCAATGCTAATTAAAATTGATTGTGCAGCAATTCTGGCACCATAGCTAGGCATCTCCCCCTCTTCTTTTTTTGTTTAAACAGGAGCCTATTGTGATGATTGGGTGATCTCTGCAATAGAGCTGATTATGTCCATGTTCATTTTCTGGTTCTGTTTAAGAAACATTAGACAACTGGAAAAAGTCAAAGAAACAAGGGGTGGGGATGTTTTCTGGACCACCTGGTAGCCCCCCAACACTCAGCTGAATGCCCCTTCCCCCTCCAGGGGGCAATTAAAAGTCAGGCATCTCAGTGCTCATTCATGGGATGTGCTTATTGATTGGAATGGACCCTTCCCTAGAATTTTGGGATCCTTTAGAGATTGATTTTTTGTTTTTTTGTGTTGCCATTTTTCAAGGTGCCACAAACAGAGCATTGGTTTCCTCTTGGACAAAAGGTGGGGTTTTAATTAGAGCAGAAACAGCCTTGGCCTTGGAGTCATATGGCTTGGGTTCAATTCTCCCTTCTCATGTGTGACCCTGGGCAAATCCCTCACCTCTTTGTTTCAGAGTTTTCATCTAAAAAAAAATGAGCAGCTGGAATAAGATAGCCTCGGAGGCACTCTCCATATCTAATACTCTATGACCTGTGCCCTACCATTCTGTGTCCTAAGTGCCCATCTCACTTTAATATTCTACGACTGAAGGTCTCTTCTTCCCCGACTTCAAGGAGAGCATCTTCTCAACATTGCAGAGAATCTTGGGGCAGAGCTGGCCTGGATGCAGCCCGGAAGATGAGTAGCCCAAACTGTCCTCCCATGCCTCTCCCCTCTGGGGCCCATCAAGCCCTAGTCTTGAGCATCAGAGAGGACCAAGGATTGCTACATCATCTGCCCACCATTCAAAATCTCCCTCCCCTAATTCCTGTCAATTGCTCAGGGATTGATAGTCAAACCAGCATTACTATTTTTACTGCCAAGGGCTGGATCAATCTATTGACCTATGACTTGACTTAGAATTCAGTTCATTTCAATTCCACAAGCTTTTAATTCAGAGTGAGAGGCTGCCTAGGCTGAAATTGCCTTTTCTGGCTGCCACTCCCTGATCCGAAGCTCTTCTTCATGTTAGATTTCTTCTCTCTCTCTCTGGAAATTACTTTAGATATGCACAATACCCCCCCCAAAATTTTAACTGTAAAATTTAAAGACACACAAAGACCTTGGGGACACTTTGAATTTCATATTGTCTTTTATAGGTATATTTTGACTCCCCTCAGTAAGTGGAATGTGAGCTCCTTGAGGGCAGGAACTCTCTTCTGTTTCTCCTTTTATCCTCAAAAGCCTTATAGAATGCCACACACAATAGGAGGGATTCAATTCATTTCTTTTTTATTGGTTAGAATAGACTTTGTACATTCTACATTCTGTGTTCTATCTTTTCTGTCTTGGTAACCTCAGGAAAGTCACTTCATTTATGTAAGTCTCATTTTCCCCAAATGTAAACAGAGGAGGTTGAACTACCTGAGCTTGGAGGCTCCTTCCAGCTCTCTCAGATTTCACACCTATAATCTTTTTTATAAACCCTCACCTTCTGTCCTAGAATCAATGCCAGGTATTGATTCCAAAGCAGAAGAGCAGTAAGGGCTAGACAATTGGGGTTCAGTAACTTGCCCAGGACTAAAAGACTAGGACATGTCTGAAGCCAAATTTGAACCCAGAATCTTCCATTTCTAAGCCTAGCTTTCAATCCACTGAGCCACTTTGCTGATCCCAACCCAATGATTCTTTATTGCTATATTCTATGGACATTTTCAACTGGCCCTCATTGCCTCTTCTACAATCTGAAATTGTCCATCTTCTAGTTGGGTCCTGATTTTTCCCTAATCAGTTCCAACCTGGCTTCCCCATGTGGGGAATTCATCATAGTGAATAGATGCTGAAGTCCCCGCTAGCTTCTTATCAATGAATGCTTGATTTGAATTTTGCACCTTGGATTCTTTCCCCCAATTAAGCCTAAAGATGCAAAATGTGGTGGAAAAGATTTAACTTATCATCTTTGTATCCAGAGCACTCAGCACAGTGCCTGATATGTAGTAATAATGTATATTACCTGGATAAATGGTCATGATCTGAACTTATTACCATTATATTAAAATTCAACACAATGAAAACCCAATCAGGAGATGAATTATATTTGATTACATGTGCCTACTATTTATATATCTGTGATGTACCATATTATACATGGCATATATAATACATTTATCATATATGTATGTCTGTATGTGTGTGGGGAAGGTGTGACAATTCAGTCACATAAACCTATTACCTATGAGTCAGATTGAAAGTTACTGATCCCCAGAAACGTTCCCTTCAATAGAATCACCCCTAGAAGCTTTCTTCTAATCCTGCTTCCTCGATTAATCAATGCCCCAAACTCCAACTTGTTGGGAAAAGCATCTTCGCTTCTCTCTCATCCTTGAGTCCCTCCCTTTCTGGTCCATGCTCCTCATTCTCATTGTTGCCAAATAAATTTTCGTTATATGCAGATTCAATCATTTCGCTCCAGTGCTCAAAAATGCAAATGCCTTATTCTGGCAATCGAGGCCCTCCATGGATTGGTTCCCACCTACCTGTTCAGAGTCCTCTCTTTCATGTCCTTTATATTCCTGCCAAACTGGATGACTCCCAATTCTGTGCTCTCACACCCTCTCTCTCTCTCTCTCTCTCTCTCTCTCTCTCTCTCTCTCTCTCTCTCTCTCTCTCTCTCTCTCTCTCTCACACACACACAGACACACACACACACATTCCCTCTCACACTTCCTTTTCTCATCTCACCACATTCATCTGTACCATCCCCCCCCCCCAGCTCTGTAATAAATTCCTTCCACATCACCTTCAGGCCCATTTCAGCTCCATCCTCCTCCTTGAGCCCTTTCTAGAGAGGCCCAATTGGAATGATGGATACACTGCTAGGTCTCGAGGCAGGAAGACCTGAGTTCAAATCCATTCCCATTTTTTACTAGCTCTATATCCCTGTGTAAGAAACTAAAACTTTCAGATTCAATTTCCCCATCTTGAAATTAGATTCATAATAGTATCTCCCTCCCAGGATTGTTTTGAGGATCAAATGAAATTACATTCGTGAAGCATTGAGCACGGAGAAGCTACTTCATAGACATTTGGTTCTTTCCTTCCTTCCTATATGATATAGAGGAGATCTTTCCTTCTAAAAGTTGCTGTGATAAAAGGTTTTCATCGGTGTGTGTGTGTGTGTGTGTGTGTGTGTGTGTGTGTGTGTGTGTGTGTGATGGACCCCTTTGGTGGAGTATCTGCAAACTCCTCTGAATCATACTTTTAAATGCATTAAATAAAATAGGCTGCTGGGGTGGGTGGGGGGCACAGTGGAGAGAGTGATGGGCTTGGAATCAAGACTTCTTCTATTTCTGGCCAATAGTACTTGACCCCTCATTCAGGGAAGAGCATTCATCTCCACCAAGAAAGAGAGAATGCCATGCTAGTGGGCTTTGGGGCAGCCTCGACCAAATAACCATGATGGTCCCTTAGAGCTTAATACATGAATTTAGCACAAAGCCATCAGCACAGTTGGAATCTTTGCCCTTTAAGATCCTTTCTAACTGTAAAGATCTACCATTGTCACTATAAAGATTTATTACTCCAGCACCTACTATCATACCACGCACAGTAGGTGCTTAATAGAGGAGGTTCATTGAATTTAGTGAAATGACTTTCTAAGCCCTTAGGACATTATTAGGAAATCTGGGTATCACAGATATAGAGATGGAAAGAACTTTAGAGTTTATCTCATTCCCAATCCCTGTATTTTACAGATGAGGAAACTGAACCACAAGAGTTATGTGACTTATTCAAGGCCCTACAATGCACACAGAAAGTACTAAGTTGAATTTTAATTACATTTAGTAGAAGAGTTTTCAGAGGCTAAATGTGAATCAGTGTTTGGAAATTATGGGCCCAGGGACATCTAGGAGCCTTAGTAGAAGGAGAGCCAGTCATGGAGCCTGAAAGTCATGGGAACAAATTTGGCCTAAGTCACTTCCTCACTGTGACCCTGGACAAGTCACTTGACCCAGTTGACTATCCCTTACCAATTCTCTACCTTGGAATTAAAGCACAGTATTAGCTATAAGATAGACGGTAAAGGATTTTTTAAAAAGGAAATTCTAAGCTTACAGGTCTAGAAATGGCAGGGATCTCCCAAGTCATCTCATCTAACCTCTTCATTTTACAGATGATAAAATAAAATAAATAAAATAAAAATAAAGCACATAGAATCATGTAACTTATCAGAGTCAACAAATCATGGTCTGCAACTCTAACATTATCTTCTTTACATGATGCAAGGGCATCTCCCATCAGTAGTGGCAAACCTTCATTCCTGAGTTATATTTGATTCTTCAGAAGAGCCACAGGTCATTCAGAACTGTGTGTGTGATGGAAACAAAGGTTGTATGCAAGATAATATATTCCCTGTAAATAACGGGAATTGCTTTTCATCTTCTGCATTGTGTACCCGAAAGAAAGTAGTACTTGGAGTCAGGAAGATCTGTTTTTGAATACCATTTCTGATTCTCAGAGACATAACTAGGGTAGGACAACTGGGACTTTGCCCCAGAGTGAGGAAATTTAAAGGATACCAAAAGCATCAGTATTCTTTCAACAGATACATACTATAGAATTTAGCACCTACTTAGCAAGAATAATGAATTCCAATAGTAAGTGATGCCAGATAAACATTCCTTGTTAATAATACCCATCTGTAATCAACAATAATACCTAATTTCCCCTCTTGTTTAACTTAATTTGTCTTAATCACTTCTAGTATTATTTTCACATCATGAACTTCAAAACTAATTTGAGGGCACATTTCTTGCTGCAAAGCCAGGGAAGAGTGTTGGGGGCATGAGAGGAGGCTCTCTACTTGGCAAGGTACCATAACCACTTTTTTCTCTGGGGGCACTTGGTAGAGATCTGACCCTGGCCAAGTAAATTAACCTATATCTGCTTTAGGCAGCTTCCAAAAATGAGAATTATGATCCTTGTAAGCAAATAGTTTCCCACACTGAGATTTCATTATGCTGCTAAAATCATAAATCATTCATTTATTCACACTTCTAAATGAGTTCTGAAGCTAGTACCCCGGTTCCAATATAATTTCCAGGAATTTCACAAAGGCTGGGAACAAGAAATGGGTATTCAGGTGTCTCCTCTTGACATGATAGAATGAGAGAAGGCTGGATTTTTCAGGTAGGAGCAATCTGGGTTCAAATTTTGCCTCTGCCTTTTCCTATTTGTCTGACCTTTGGCTAGTCACTTACCCCATGAATCTGAGTTTCTTCAATGGAAAATGAGGGTTTGAGTCAAGAGAGCCTCTGAGCTCCCTTCTTGTTTTAGAAAGAGAATTCCATGACCCCAGTTTCTCTTTCTAGAAAATGATAATAATCATGCCACCAACCCTCTCCTCACAGGTTCCAATGAGATGAAACATTCACAGTGATTTTTGCAAGTCATAAAGTGTTTTGAAACAATAGCATTATTATGGTCCTTGGGATAATAATAGTAGTCAGCATTCTTCTTTACTTTTCTCCACATAATCTGCTCCCAACAATACTGTTCTCTTTGCTACTTGTGACACCTGATGTTCGATCTCCCAACTGATCTCCCTACTTTCTGCCTGGAATGCTCTCCCTCCCCATCTCTCCCTCCCAGCATCCCTGGCTTCCTACAAGTCTCAAG
This sequence comes from Monodelphis domestica, assembly GCF_027887165.1. NCBI lineage: Eukaryota > Metazoa > Chordata > Mammalia > Didelphimorphia > Didelphidae > Monodelphis > Monodelphis domestica. The sequence continues at coordinate 20,463,282 of NC_077228.1, forward strand.
GAAAGTCTGACCTTCCATGAGAAACCTTTCTTCAGTCCCCCTTAAGACTAGTCCCTTCCCTCTGCTGATTATTTCCAACTTACCCTGTGGGTGACTCATTCATACTTAGTTATTTGCTCATTGTCTCCCCCATTAGAAATGGGAGCTTTTTGAGAGCAGGAGCCATTTTTCCTTCTTCCTTTCTTTCCAACCCCAGTGTTTAACACTGTTCATGGCACAAATGAAACTGTGATAAATACTAGTTGACAGACTATCATTTATATAGCAGTTTAGGGTTCGTTAAAGCATTTGGCATATGCCATTTCCTTTAATCATCAGAACAACTCTGGGAATTAACTGTTGTTATCAATTTTACAGATGAAGACACTGAGGTATATACACAGACTGTGGCTTATGCAGTTAGCATCTGAGGGAGGATTCAAACTCAGAGCTTCCTAACTTCAAATCCAGCAGCCTATCTACTATATTACCAAGGTGCCGCTATAAAATTGGGAATGAATAAATTCTGGTCCATTTAAAAAATCAATTTCATTATCTTCGGGTCAGATTTCACATAAAAGATATATTTTCATCTGCAATGGTTTGACCCACGTGTTCTCCTGAAGAGCTTTAAAATGTCTGGTTGCATTTAAAATGTCAAATAAAATACTGGTCCCCAGAAATTTTTTAATAGAAGAAATACAGAAACTCACAGGAGAAAACACTCAACCTATTATCTTCATCCATATAAAGCTACTCCTGCCCCCCTGCCTCTTCATGGCAAGGAGGGGGCATGATTAAGATAATGACTGCCAAGGACATGGAGTCCCTGGAAAGAATGTTGCCAAATAAACACTGATATTTGTAACTTATTTTTCAAGATGTAAGGTCCTTGACTTGTATTAGTGGCATCTTTTCAATGTCTTGAAAACCACAGGCATTTATTAAATATTAATCAACTTAATAGATGCCAGAAGTGTTGCGCAAACCATTTTCCCCAACTTGGAATGCCCTCCCTGCTGCCTCGCCAAAGCTTACCCATCCTTTAAGATCTAATTAAAATGCCTCAAGGAGGCATCATGGTATAGGAGAAAGAGAACTGATTCAGGATTCAAAGAAACTAGGTTTAGAGCCTGGTCTGAAATGGATTATCTGTGTGACCCTAGGCTAGTCATTAACCCTTTCTGGGTCTCAATTTGCTCTTCTCCTTCCGATCTCAGTCCATGATATAATCCATAAAATAAGTTTGAATCTTATCTCTGTCGCTTAATATCCATATGACCTTCTTAAGCCATTCCATAGCCTTGACTTCAGTGCCTTCATTTGTAAAATGAAGAGTTGGGACAGTCTACATTTGAAGGTCCTTTTAACCTTGTTATAGGATTCCCAAGGAGCAAATTACCATAGCAGTCATGTAATCCAACCTGTCCCCAAATAAAAATCCTGTCTACAATTTAGAGTTATCTTGCCTTTGTCTGAAGGTGTCTAGAGAGGGGATTTCATTGTCACTTCTTGAGTTAAACCATTTTCCTTTGTGCTAGCTTTGACTATTCTTTCCTAGGTCAGGCGATTTAAGCTTCTGAGCCTCAGTTTCCTCATCAGCATTTAGAGAACTCTAGACTCTGAGGTCCATCCCAGTTCTCAGATGAGAATTTATGATCCTTCTTAGTAAAATGAAACTTTTAGGTTATCCGGGTACATAAGCCCAGAATTGCAAGAGACCTCAGAGGCAACTCAATTTACCCCATTCCTAACCAAGGAACTCTTCTACTATATCCATGACAAATCGTCATCCAGCCTATTCCTCTCCAATATTGGAAAACCCACTATTGCCCTGAGATTTTCTTCATATCACTGGGCTTCAGATTCAGAGGCAGCCAGGCTCAACGTTTAGCTCTTCCACTCAATTGCCTTGTGTCCTCATACAATCCAAATTTACCCACGTGCAGAATAGGGAGGCAAGTTGTTTTTTAGTCATTTTTCAGTTGGGCTTGACTCTGTTATCACATTTGGTTTTCTTTTGCTATTCTTCTTAACCCTTATCTTCCATCTTAGAATCAGTACTAAGTATTGGTTCCAAAGCAAAAGGGTGGCAACAACTAGGCAATTAGAATTAAGTGACTTGTCCAGCATCACAGAGTCAGGAAGCATCTGAGGCCAAATTTGAAACCAAGACTTCCCATCTCTAGGCCTGACTGTCTATCCATGAAGCCATCTACCTGCCCTTTCATTTTAGATTTTCTTGGCAAAGATACTGAATTACTTTGCCCTTTCCTTCTCCAACTCATTTTATAGATGAGGAAACTGAGGCCAACAGGGTGAAGTGACTTGCCTAGGGTCAAGAAGTTTGTAAATGTCTAAGGCTAGGTTTGAACTCCAGCACTCTATCCACTGTGCCACCCAGCTGCCCCGGTAGGTAGAAAATTCCTTTCACGATTGTTCTCTCTATGCTACTGTGAGGAAAAAAAAACAGCTTATAAATTGTGAAGTGCCCTGGAGGAGAAATGAATTTTGTTTTCAGAGGGGCATAACTGCAGGATGCCTTAGCTCTGGTACTAAAAACTATGAAGCCCTGAATTTGAGATCACTTTGATTCTTTTAATTGAAATTTTTTATTTAATTAATTAATTTAGAATATTTTTCCATGGTTACAAGAATTATGTCCTTCCCCTCCCCTACCCCTGCCCCCTCCCGTAGCTGATGCGTAGTTCCACTGCCTTTTACTCTGTCATTGATCAAGACCTATTTCCATATTATTGATATTTGCACTAAAGTGATCCTTTAGAGTCTACATCCCCAATCATATCCCCATCGAACCATATGATCAAGCAGTTATTTTTCTTCTGTGTTTCTACTCCCACAGTTCTTTCTCTGGATGTTTATAGCAATCTTTCTCCTAAGTCCTTCTGGATTGTCCTGGACCATTGCATTGTTGCTAGTAGAGAAGTCCATTACATTCGATTGTGCCACAGTGTATCTGTCTCTTTGTATAAGGTTTGAGATCACTCTGGAAAGAATGCAGAGTTACAAATTTTCAATAAGAAATAGGAATTGGAGTAGACATAATCATGATAAGAATAGTTTTTTTTTTAATTTCCTTAGTGGTTTAAGGTTTGATAAACTCTTTAGAAATTCCATTTGTTTTTTAAAGCAACCCTGAGACACAGGTACTTTTATTATCCCCATTATACAATGAGATCTGAGATTAAATGTCTTCCTTGGAAGCTAGTAAGTGTCTGATAAGATTTGAACTCAGGTCTTTCTGAGACCAAGCTAAATATTCTTTCCCTAAGCCATGAAAAGCCTAAATTGCAAATGTTTTCAATTTAGACCTTATTTGATAATATTTTGTTGTACTATTATTATTGTTAAAAATAACTTCTAAATTTCTTTCGGATCTTCAAAGACCTTTCCTCATAAAAATGGAAACACCAATACACTGTTGGTGGAATTGTGAATTTATCTAACCATTCTGAAGAACAATTTGGAACTAGGTCCAAAGGACTAAAAACTGTATATTTGTTTTGATTCAGCAATACCACCATAAGTCTATATCCCAAAGAGAAGGAGAAAAAAGGGAAGGAAGGTGCAAAAATATTGGTAACAGTCCTTTTTGTGGTGGCAAAGAATGAGAGACTGAGGGGATGTCCATCAGTGGAGAAATGACTGAAGAAGTTGTGGTACAGGATTGTGACGGAATGCTATTGTGCTATAAGAAATGACAATTGGGGTTATTCCAGAAAAAAACTTGGAAGACCTCCATGAATTGATCCAAAGTGAAGCAAGCAGAACCAGGAGGACATTGTACATGGGAACAACATTACTGTACGATGGTCGGCTGTTAATTCAGCTACTCTGATAGCTCCATCAAGCTAGTGATCAAAGACAACTCCAAGGGATCCACAATGAAAAATCCTATCCACCTCCAGAGAGAATTGATGAATTCTATGTGCAGATTGAATTGTCCTTTTTGTGTGTGTGTGTATGTATACATTTGCTTTCTTTTGCAATATAACTAATATAGAAATAAGTTTTGCAGGTATTATTGAGATAGTTTTTCACATAAATGTTCGATATATTGTTTGCCTTTTTAAGAAGTGAAGGAGGAAAAAGATGGAAAGAGGATTTGGAATTTGAATTTTTTCAATGAATGTTAATTTTTTCCATGTAATTGGAAAATATTTAACAAATAAATAAAAGAACATTTTAAGAAAGGTCTTATCTTATAACAGGCCCAAGGGCTTGAAAGTATTATTATCTCCATTTTACAGATGAGTAAACTGAGACCCAGTCAGGCAAAGTGACTTTCCCAAGGCTACACAGCTAGTCAAGCATCAATGCCAGAATTGGAGCCCAGGTCATCTGATTCCAAGTCCAGTTCTCTTTTTCTCTTCACTATTTTACTGTTAAATCTTAATGACTTTAAATCTGCAAGATTCAAAGATGCATTTAGAGGGATACTTTAAATAAATAGATTAGATAATGAAATTGGAAGCTTCCCTCCTGCCTCAGAGGGGATGAGCTTCAGTCTCAGCTGAATCTGGCATAAAAATATTTACAGCTCAGGAAATGTCAATATCAAATAATCATAATCAGAAATTAAGTCTTGCTGTATAATCAGCCAGCATTCAGTCATCTGCCGTATTCTCTGAGAAACACTGATTACACTGCCTTTGACCACCTGGGTTCTCCAGATCTTGGGAGCCTCAGAAAGTCTCCCCAACTTTTTTGACTCTGCTCCTTTCAAATCCTATTCTGAGAGCATGCATGAGGGGGAGGGAATGAATGGCTCACCCTTTTATCCTATGGAAAATTAATTTCAAACAGCACAATCAGAGGGCCAGCCACTCTGGGAAATTCAAAACCTGCCAGGAGTGAAGATAGGAATGGCGATAATTTTAAAAATATCAAACCTCAATATAATGGACAAAACTTCTGCCTGCATTATGTTCTTTTGGGAAATGCTCTGGATTTAGAGTGAGAAATATCTGGATTCAAATTCTACTCCTGACACTTCGTTTTGTGACATTAGGCAAGTCACTACAATTTTCTGAGGCTTTTTTCCTAATCTGTGAAATGGAACAATAATATATATATATATATATATATATATATATATATATATATATATATATATATATATATATATATACTTCAAACATTGTTTTGAAAGTCTATGGAGGGGACACTGTTACATTGTCGGTGGAACTGTGAACAGATCCAACTATTTTGGAGAGCAATTTGGAATTATACCAAGAGAGTTATAAAACTATGTATACCCATATCCATAGCAATTCCATTGCTGGGTCCATTTCTGAAGGAAATCAGGGGGGAAGGAAAAGAACATATATATTCCCAAATATTTATAGCAGCTCTTTTTTTGGTGGCAAAGAACTGGAAATTGAGGAAATGTGGAGAAATTGTGGTATACAATCATGATGGAATACTACTGAAGAGTAAGAAACAGTCATCAAGTCAATAAAAAAACAAAGAAAAACATGGGATAATGAAGAATGTAATGAGTAGAATCAAGAGAACATTATATACAGCTTCAGATTTAATATTGGAAGAATAACATATGAATGTTCGCCTTCAGAAAATGAATTCAGAAATGGAAACACGAGATACAATCTGGATGTGCATATCTATTTGCCAGACAATTCTTTCTATTGTGTGGGAATGGGACAGGGAGGAACTGAGATGCCTGGAAATAAATTTCATTAATAAAAAATGTCAACGTAGGGGCAGCTAGGTGGCTTAGTGGATAAAGAGCCAAGCCTGAAGTCAGAAGATCATGGGTTCAAATGTGGTCTCAAACACTTTCTAGCTGTGTGACCCTGGGCAAGTCCCTTAACCCCATTTCCTAGTTCTTACCATTCTTCTGTCCTGGAATAAACACTTTGTATCAATTCTAGGATGTAAGGTAATGTTTTGTATTTTTTTAAATAATCAATGGAGATAATTTCTGTAAAGTGTTTTGTGTTCTTTAAGGGCTGTATGAATATGAGGCATGATTTTCTAGATGTGATACCTACCCTTAGTGTTACTTCTTCATCTCTTAACATAATATCAGGCAAGGATCCCAGAAGGTAACTCACAACTACTTAATTCCAGGATTCTAGGGGTAAATTGGAGAGGCTGAGGTTCTTAGTGCTATCATCCATGAGTCTAAACCAGGGGGATTGATTTAGCAGCCAGTAACTTCAATGAACTTTTAGGAAAAGGTATTTAATAAATTTAACAAATATTTATTTTTTAAATTTAATAAAACTTAATTTAATTAAATAAATATAATTAAAAAGTATAGAATGGGGTTCTCAGCCAGAGGTCCATGTACCTTCAAAAGAAAGACAATTTCAAGGGAATGGTGAAATTTGGTAAATAAGCTGATCATCCTTTGTTGTTGTTTTGTCAATAAGTCAAGACCTCCTCTTTAGGACTCCATTTAGGGTTTTCTTGGCAAAGCTACCAGAGTGGTTGGCCATTCCTTATCCAGTTCATTTCCTAGAGGAGGAACTGAGTCAAACAGGGTTAAGTGACCTATCCAGAGTCACACATCTACTAAGTATCTTAGGTCAGATTTGAATTCAGGACCGCTAGATGTCTAGCACTCTATCCTATTCTTTTTTATTATTGTCATGCAGTTATTTCAGTCCTACCCAACTCTTGGTCAAGATCCTGGAGCAATTTGCCATTTCTTTCTCCTGCTATCCCATCAGTCTAATTGCTGATGGGCACATGCATGGTAAACTGTAGATGCTATTTTCTTCCATATTGAATAGAGGGCATAGAAAGGTTTACTGAAAGTCAAGAACTATAATAGTAAGTAAAGAAAATAAAAAATTCTGCACCTCTAACCTAGACTCTTAGAATATTGCCTGTTAAAAACTAGAAAGTACTTTAGAAATGAGACATCAAATTCACCACCAGCAAGACTTTCAAGTGCTACAGGGACCAGATTAAAATGTAGTTGCAGAATTTAACAAAATAAACTACAGCACAACAGAGATAATGTTAATGTTTGGTTTTCTTGGTCAAAATGTTTTCCCAAGGGAATCTGTTTTCATGTGACCCTGGGCAAGACACTTAACCCCTATTTGCCTCAGTTACTCATTTATAAAATGGGGACACACTGGAAAAGGAAGGTGCAAGCTACTCCAGGATCTTTGCCAAGATAATGCCTAGGACAAGTTCATGGTGTCACAAAGGGTCAGTCACAACCAAAAGACTGAACAATGACAATGATAGGTGGTCTAATAAGAGGGCTGGATTCAGAACCAGAGAAAATGGTTCAAATCCTGGTTCTGCCCCTTAGAGCCAGTGTGACCTTGGACATGTCATTTAAGTTTTCTGGATCTTACTTCTTTCACTGTTTAATGAGGTGGTTTGATTTATGATTTCTAAGATCCTTACTGGTTCTTAATGTATGACCTTAAGAGCTCATGAATCTTATCTGCATTTCTTTCTTTCTTTTTTTAATCCTCACCTTCTGTCTCAGAATTGATACTTAAGTATTGGTTCCAAGGCAGAAGAGTGGTAAGGGTTAGGCAATGAGAGTTAAGTGACTTGTCCAGGGTCACAAAGCCAGAAAATGGCTGGGGTCATATTTGAACCAAGGACTTCCTGTCTCTAGGCCTGGCTCCCTATCTCCTGAGCCACTCATCATCCCCCTGTTACCTGCATTTCTTTCGTACTTATGACTATGAAATATTCTGCTATGTATTGATTCATTTGTACGTAATGAAAACTAAGCTAAGAGATGAGCACCAGTACTACTGTCTCCATTTTAGAGATGAGAAAACTGAGTCCCAGAGTAAGAAAGGAACTCCTAGCAGATAATATCAATCACTCATATATAAAGTACTTCTGTAAGAAAGACAAGTAGCCTGGTCTTATGGAGTCACCTTTCATTCCAAAGTGGAGGTGAAGGGAGGCCAGCCAATAGAATCAGACAATTATGAGATGCATGCAGAGAGATTGGAAGATGATTGGAGCATTTGTTCATAGCCTGAGAGCTGAAAGTGACCTCCAAAGCCACATGGGCCAAGCCCTTCATTTTTGCAATGGGCAAACCGAGACCCAGATGCCTTCCATGTGCCAAGCATTGTGCCAGAATCTGGGGATGCAAAGACAAAAGGGGTTTCCTGAAGGGACAAAAATAAAATGGAAACATCCCCTGCCCAAGAAGCTGCCATTCTATGACTTACTTAAGGTTAAACAAAGAGAAACATGGACACAGAAATGCCAAGCAGCAAGAACAAGTTTTGAACCCAAGATGCAGGTCTCCAAATCCAGCAGCCAGGATGCAAACCCCAATTCTTCTTGGCTCCAATCTCTTATTCTTTCAGCAGCAATGCATTCTCCTTCAAATATATCTTGATTTGACTGCATCAAATTAAATGAAATGAATTGGATTGCGGGGTAAATATAAAGAAGATTTCAGATCTTTTCCATATTTCATCTACATGGGATAATAACTGTAACACTATAGTCACACTTCAGAGAATATCTTTTTTTGAATCATATATTGTCTTACAGCTTTCAAACCTAGTCAATTTACAGCTGCAATGCCTAAACCAAGCGTAGATTCTTTGGAAGCCTTTTTTCAGATGGTTTGCCTGTAGCCAAATCCTATTAACTATTTTTCCATGTCATGTTGTTCTTAAAAAATGTGGCAGGACAGAGCATTGACTTCGAACATGGCCCGCCTCCTCAGAAGCCACTTCTTTCGGAACCACGCCATACAGAAACCGTGCCCCATGTTTTGCCAGGCTGAAATTGGGCAGCACTATTAAACATTTATTTTTTCCTGGAAGAAAATCTGATTGTCAGGTTATTGTGCTGAACAGATGCTGGTCTATACTGCTGGACAGCTGTCCACCTGTGAGGTTCCATAAATTAATTTAACCCTATGGAATATTGCATAGCCAATTAGGATTGTCCCAAGGGGTAGAGGGGAGAGTTAAGGACGGAATTCATCATGGGGGTCCCAAATAATTTGATGATGCCCAGAGCCCTGTAAGGAATATTTTCCAAATAGGGAGCTGCAGTGTGGATTGTGCTTATGACAGTTTGAATACATATATAAGATAATAGTGCTGGAAAGAAATCATAATGATACCTAAGCATAGTATTACATCGCGAGCTATTCTGAACTAGTCAAAGCATTTGACTAAAATTGTACTTGATCCCAATAATAAGAAGGATTATTTTAAGGTTCAAAATATTTGCATCACTGAAATGTAATTGAATTAGCTGGCAAAGAAACTTCAAAGGAGCCTGCCTAGGCAATGCAACCCTATTTAAGAGAGAGTGGTCTCAGACTTTCTCTAGTATTTTTAACATCCAGAAGCCCCTTTTAGGGCTTAGAAAGAGTGCCTTCAGGAAATGGGTCCTGAGGCTTTCAGGAAAAGATGCCACTTGCCTTCCAAATGGACAGTTTAGGTTTGGGTGATAACCTGGCTTTATATATATATATATATATATATATATATATATATATATATATATATATATATATATCACTCATTGTTAAGAAACTCTCATTTATTAGAATATGGCTTTAACTTTGCAAAAACTTTGTCTCTGCCTTTTGGCATGCTTTGCTACAGCTGTGGTCCAGTCTTGGACCAATGAGATACTACGCCAACGTTGTGACAGTGTCAGAGAAGAGAAGCAGATATGCATTGATAGATAATGGATGAGAGATGAGAGAGGGACAGACAGACAGGCAGACAGATAGATAGATGATGGATGGATAGAGAGATGAAGGATGATAGATGATAGAGAAACAGAGAGATATATGGATAGAGAGCAAGATGGATAGACAAACATATAGACAGATAGATAGACAGATTGATCAATAGATAGATAGCAAATAGATGATAGATAGGTAGATTATAGATGATAGAGAGACAGAGAGACATATGGATAGATAGTGAGACAGAGACAGATAGATAGGCAGATAGATAGATAGATAGATAGATAGATAGATAGATAGATAGAGATGATAGAGATATATGGATAGATAGAGAGCAAAATAGATAGAAAGATAGATAGATGATAGCTAGATATACATATGTGCAGTATATGTGTATGTATTTTTATATGCTATTATGAAGGTAGAATCCAGAGGAAATGATTAGATATGCTGGGTGAGTGAAAGACAGATAAGTGGCTCAGTGGATTGAGAGCCATGACTAGAGACAGGAGGTCCTGGCTTTGAATCTGGTCTCAGACAATTCCTAACTGTGTGACCTTGGGCAAGTCACTTAACTCCCATTGCCTAGCCCTTAAGGCTCTTCTGCCTTGGAAACAATACACAGTATTGATTCTAAGTGTTTCAAAAAAAAAAGAGTCAAGGATAATAGCTAGAATGTGAGCATGGGGGACCAAGAGGATGATAGTACTATCAAGAGTAATAAGAAAGTTAGGAATGCAGGAGGACTTGGGGGATAAACGGTAAGTGCATATTTGGGTATGTTAAGTTTAAGATGTATGTGGAACGTCTGTATCCAGATGTCCAATAAGTGAGTCTGGAAGTTCATGGAAAGTATCAAGCTGGATGCAGAGCTCTGGGGACTGAGAGCATAGAGATGATAAATTCATGAGAGTTGGGATTACTAAGCAAAATCGTATAGAGGGATAAGAGAAGAGGGTTGAGAATAGAGTCTTGGGATATAAACACGATTAGTGGGCATAGCCTGGATGAAGATCTAGCAAATGAGAGTGAGGAACAGTAGGGAGAGAACTTAGAGAGAACAGAGCTCATGAAAACCCAGAGCCAAGAGTATCAAGAAGAAGGGAAGTGATGGACAGTTTCAAAAGGTAAAAAAAAAATAAATAATAACATTACAGTTGAATGATGTCTGAAGATAGACTGTGGAGGGTTAAGAAGAGGATTAGGGGGGTATCCAGGTAACTTAGTGGATAGAAAGCCAGACTGAGACACAAGAGGTCCTGGCTTCAAATTTGGCCTCAGACACTTCCTAGTTGTATGACTTTGGACAAGTCACTTAGCCCCTATTGCCCAGCCCTCACTGCTGTTCTGCCTTAGAACCAATAAATACACAGTGCTGATTCTAAGATGAAAGGTAAAGGTTTTATACAAAGAAGAGACTGAGAGAAAAAGAAGTGAACCATCATTTGTAGACGTTCCTCTGAAAGAGCTTAGTCACAAAGGGAAGGAGAGATATGAGAATACTGGCCACATCTGGATGAAGTGTAAATTTTTGTGTTTTTGTTTTTATGTTGCTGTTTTATCCCATTTTTAGAGTGCAAGAGACATAGGCATTTTTGTAGGCAGTAGAGATGTAACAGGAAGAAAGGGAAAGATTGAAGACAAGTGAGAGAATAGGAATAACAAATGGAGGCCATCTTCTGGGGAAGACCAGAAGATGGAAAGGAATGGAATCCCTCCTGTGTGTCGAGGGGCTTACCTTGGCTAGCAGAAAGGCCACTTCATTATCCCAGATGAGGATGGAGAAGCTGAGAGTGACAGAAGGCATGTAATTGTTGTGAAACAAAGAGTGGAGAAGACGGGGCTGTCTGCCACCAGCCTCAAACTTTTGAGGGAAATATGATGTCAGGATGGCATCTGAGAAGGAAGAGAGAGAGGGAAGTGCCAAAAGACTGAAAGGGGCTGAAGAGGTTGAAAAGGCAATGTGGTGAGTGGGATGATGAATCAAGCAGGGAGGTGTGAAATTATTTCCTTACCACCATATTTGTAGTGGTCCTGGGATCCTTGGTTTGAAGATTTTCTCCTCTGTTCAGCAGGACATGATTAGGAGAGAAGGAGGCAGATGGTGGGAGAAATCTAAAACTGAAGTCTCGCCAGCACACATCTTCAACAGAGCAAGGAGAAGAGAGACTCCTTTTTAGAGGACAGTATAGAGTTGACCAACCAGTCAAGGGAAGGGAAAGAGGAGGGGACAGACAGTGGTAGGGACATGAGCTGGGAAAGAATTGTGGGTGACGATGCAAATGAAAAGCAAGGCAGGAGAGGTGGATTAAAACAGATTACCACCAGAAGAGTGAATTTCAGAATTCATGACCATGGAAAGAGGAACCTCCCAGAAGGTAACCTCAATCCTTGAAGCATTCCCATTATAATTATTTTAATTTCTCTTCATAGTAACCAGCAATCAGCAATCACAATAATCAATATCTTTACAGCAATCTGAAACTAAAATCCAAATCCCAATTTCCAATAGTTAGGATTTTCCTCTCTCAATTTTATTTATAAAAAACACTTTAACAAAAATTTACTAAGCACCTACTCTGTGTCAGAGATCCTATGCTAAGTGCTTTATGAATTTCCCATTTGATGTTCATAATAATCTTAGGAGATAAATCCGATTTTTATCCTCATTTTGCTGAAGCAAAAATTGAAGCTAGTTGAAGTTTAAATGAGTTGCCCACAGTCACACAGCTACTAAGTGCCTGAGGCTGAATTTGAACTCAGGTCTTCCTGACTCCAGGCCCAGAGCTCTCTCTGTATGCCATACCACTTAGTGTATATTGTTGTTGTTGTTATCATTAGAATGAAGTAGTACATGGACAAAGAGGTCATTATCCCACCATCGTAAAGTCCTATTTAATATTTAGCAGAATAAGGAGATATAATCACTATTTTTTGCAATAAGTGAGTTTCAGAATGTGTCTCTTCTCTAGTATCTCTGGAGATATCATCAGAAAAACTCCACTAGAGGAGAAGACAACAGGGGTCGAATTGTTTCTTCTTGTTCCTTTATAATTCTATTTTTTCCCACAAGAGTCAAATTTTTAAGGCTATTCTTTCCATATCATTTGAAGCCTTCTACTTAAAATATTTTTCTTTCTTTTTTTTATAAATCGGCATTATGACAGCTCAGTAACGGACATTAGATCTATTTGTTTTGCTCTCTTTTTTGTTGTTGAATTTTCAAGAATATTTGGAATGGGGGGATCTATATCTGCTTATGGCAGATGGTAAGCAGCGAGTGTATAATTTCACTCACTTCATCATACCTTTCGACGGATTCAGTAAGCACTAAATTTTTGCAGCTGGATCTACGTTGCATTTTTTATAGTCTCCTACCATTATCTGCATCCATCCCTATTTGTCTTCTAATAAAAACCATTCCTATGATTGTTCATGCTAAGAGGCCAGATTTCTCTCCATGCACGTGAGTGGTTCTTGTCAGTCGTCCCGAGCAGTCGGGAATATTGGCCCTGGAACGTCCAGCATGAAAATTCATTTGATTGCACTCTTCTCCTCCCAACTTTTTTCCCCTGCATTTACATTTATATTAAGAATTGACCCTCGAGAATTGAGCAAGGTATTCTGATTGCTGCCTTTTGTCTCTCTCTGTTCCTGCTCATTTGTTTTCATTAGAAGCCTATTTAATTGGCCTTAGCCATGCCATCCCAAAGTATTTAATATTAGCCGGTATACATGCCATGTTATTATAAAGATATACAAGTTAAACTTCATCATGGTTGTTTATATTGCTGGGAAGCAGGAAGCAATAGATCTCAACATGCTTTGAATCATGCATTGAGAAAATATGGAAATTGGTTAACATATGGTAGAAAATATTGAGAGGGGAAGACGTTCAGGCACAGTTAACATGGGCATATTTACAATATGTAGCAATTGCATGTGACAGAGAACCCTGTAATATATTTCAGAACTTCAAGGATCCCTGGTTTCCTCGGGGTGGTACTCCCTTCCCTGTCACAGATCATAGCCCTTCTACAAACAAGTCTCGGGCTTCTGATAGCTTAAAGATATTCATCACCTATGGCTAATCTGAGAGGGGAGAGATACACGTATACAGAGACTGGTGAGAAGCTGCTGCGATTCCAAGAGGGTGGCGATGGTCCCTCCCCAACCCATGCTGTTTGGATTTTAATAGATATAACTTGGAGAGTTGTCTGAAACCCAGAAAGGTTAAGTACCTCAATGGGGATCTTGTGGTAGAGTCTATGATTCTAGTCACTTTCCCCTTGTCATCTTGTGTTGAACAGGTTCTCATCATCTAAGTAACATGGGCATAATTTGAATCTGGGTCTTTTGGGTTCCAGAACCTGTTCTCCATATCTGGATCATATTGTTTTTCATCCACACAGACAACAGTGATAAAGAAGAGAATTATCCAAATTGTTTTCATCTTCCCATTCTCTTGAAGGAAGTCTTCCCATGCTTAAGAGAGACATTCTAACCCCAACTCGTCAAGGGGTTAGTAGCCCATCAAATTACCCTCAACCCATCTGTTAACACATCTGCAGAGATAGTTTACCAGGGTAACTGCTGTGAAGGCTACAGCTTCTTGGAGCCACAGGGGAGAGTTGGGTAAAAGGTGGACACCAAAAGTGAATGAGCAGCGCTTGAAAGGGGTCCTTGAAGTCCTCCCTGAACCCCCACAAGCCCCCCATTGGAAGTAATAGGTGAAGGAAGGGCCTGGGAGTAGGAGAATAGGGAAATACCTCCTGCAAAAAGAACTGAGTTTGAGCTTATTCTTAAAGGAAACCAGAGAAGCCTAGAGAAAGAAGTGAGGAGGGTGAACATTAAAGACCTGCAGGTAGCCAAAGAAGAGACCCAGCTAAAACCATTTGCACACTCCCCTGTTGGCCTCCACCCACTCTGTGACAGGTTTCCTGTCTCCCCTCCAGTCATCTTCTCTCCCTCCTTCTTTCCCAGTGTCTTGTGAATTGTTGTTGAAGTCACATTTCCCCACAAACTCCAAATAGTGCCAGTATATGGTAGGTGATTCATAAATGCTCATTGATTGATGGTGAGATGGTAAAAGCTCTTTGATGGCAAAGACAGTGATTGCATTTGGTCTTTGTATTGCCAGGGAAGTCATGGAAGGCAGTGAGATCCTTGTCCTTAGAAGTATTCAAGAAGTCTCTTGGATAACTGTGTGTTCCTGATTCTGAGAGAGCAGATGAGTTCCTGCAGTGGGACGGAGATTGGACTCGTTGACCTCTAAAGTCCCTTCTAAAGCCAGGACTCTGATTCTAGTCGCCTTCCCCTTGTCATCCTGTGTTGAACATGTTCATATCATCTATATTAATTACTCCTCCGATAAGCTCTAGTGACTTCCTATCAGTAATGACCAAAGATTTTAAGATTTACTTTTGTTAAGTTAACATTATCCTAGTCTAAAATATCTGTGTTTAAGGCAATGACCTGAGAAATAATTTTATTTCTTGTACCACGCTCACTGCCCAGGGGCTGTTAATTCCATTTATGCATTTGGTCTGCACAATGAAATAATAAACTAATTAACAGGACAATTTAGCGGCACACTCCATTTAGGGTGGTTTATGGCCGGTGCCCCCACCAGCGGAGCGCTCTGTCAGCAGCTCCGCTCTCTGCTTGGCTGACCAGATACCCATGACAGCCCAAGCAGGACGTGGGACAGGGCCACACCAAAGTGAGGAGTCATGACTTCATGAAGCCAAGAAGGGCCTGGATAGAGGAGTCTCTCCCCTTTGAGATACAGTCATTGTGGAGAACTCACAACCTTGTTGCTAGGAGTATGGAGGATTGTAGACTTAGACTTGGAAGAGGGCATCTCATCCAATTCACTTATTTAATTTAACCCTTACCTTCCAGTTCAGACTCAATACTGTGTGTTGGTTCTAAGGCAGAAGAACAGTAAGGGCTGGACAATGGGGGTTAAGTGACTTGCCCAAGGTCACACAGCTAGGAAGTGTCTAAGGCCAGGTTTGAACCTGAGTCCTCCTGACTCTAGACTTGTCTCTCAATCCATGGAGCCACCCAACTACCCTACAATCTACTTATTTCAAAGAAAAGGAAACTGAGGATCAGAGAATTTAAATAACTCACCTATGATCACATAGATAAAAAGGGTTCAAAAAGACATTTGAAGCCCTTTCTTCTGGATTTTAAGATTGTCTATGCAGCATGTTGTCTAGTTGTTGGCTTCTATCTAAACAGAGAGAGAGGTGGTGAAGTGGATAGAAGGCCAGGATTTGATATAGACAGAAGCTCTCAGATTAAGTGCGGTGATGTGTGGATGTTTGGGCCCAGAAGGCCATCTGCCCAGACCTCTGATATTGCCCGGAGCTTCTTGTGTCATCATATGATTTATTTAATTTATCCTAATTTTTGTTTATACTTCCCTATACTTCAAATTCTCCTTCCCCCTCCCATGTCCTATCCATAATCAAATGAGTTCTCCTGCATGAAGCCTTCCTGGATTCCATCCCCCCCCCCCATCTCCATCCCATGTGGTATTCAAGGCAAGGGGGAAAAAGGAGAGCTTCAGTCCCCAGAGATTTCCAGTGAATTTTGAGTTCAAAGGGAAGGCTTTCCAAAGGAGGCAAGCGAAAGGGCTTGGCACTAGGTTACTAGTGGGTCTTCCTGACTCCCTTTGCCCCCTACAGCACATCTTCCACTCTATTGTCAAGTTGATCTTTTGAATGCCCAGGTTGACCACTCCCCCCCAAATTCAGCGAACTCTTTTGGCTCCCTATTACTGCCAGCTTAAATAGAAATCTTCTCCTGGCCTTGAAAGTCCTTTATAACATGACCCTTTTCCTACCTTTCTAGACTTCTTACATCTTCCTCCTCTTTTCCCCACGTTTGCTGTGATCATGACCCTGATGTCTCTTTTGTTCCTCACATAACACTCTCCCCGACTCTGGGTGTCTTCACCAGCTTCCCTCTCTACCTAAAACTCTGCTTCCTCATCTCTACTACCTGGCTCCCTGATTTCCTTCAAGTCTCCAATTCAGGTCTACCTTTCCCAGGAAATCTTTTTTTTTAACCCTTCCCTTCCCTCTTAGAATCAACACTGTGTATTGGTTCCAAGGCAGAAAATCAGTAAGGACTAGGCACTGAAGGTTATGGGACTTATTCAGGGTGATATACCTAGGAAGTTTGGGGAGCTAGATTTGAACACAGAACCTGGCTCTCTATCCACTAAGCCACATAGCCCCCTACTAAAGGAAATTGTAATGTCAATGCTTTGCTTTAGTTGGTTATTTCTAATTTATCCTGGTCCTGTAGCTCCTTTGTATGTAGTTTGTTGCATGTTGTCTCTCCCATTAGACTGGGGACTCTTGAGACACCAAGTGCTTAGCATAGTGCCTGGCACACAGTCGACACTGGCTTGAGAAATGCTTATCGAATTGACTTGTTGTTGACTAGGCAACATGATCCAGGGTGGCTGGATTCTTCCCGCCCCCTTCCTCAAAATTACATGTGACTCTGGTGGCCTTTCAATCGCCATTCTTCGGGGAGCAGCCATGTAATCAGAGATTGTCAGAAGGGATCTCATTACCTGCCAGACCCTACTCATAGCACAACAAGAATGACTACTTGGCTTCCTTCAGGTCTCAGCTCAGATCCCCCTTGGAACAAATTCTTTTCCCATTCCTCCTCCCTAATGCTAGTGGCTTTCCTCGGAGATTGCCTCTCATCTATGCTGAATAGAGGCTGTTTTGTTTTGTTTTTCTTGCTCTTTGTATGTTTTCTCCCTCATTAGACTGGGAGCTTCTTATGAGCAAGGATTCTTGTTGCCTTTTTCTTTTTTTAATCCCTAGCTCTTAGCCCAATCCCTGGCACATAAGAACAAGTTAGTACATGTTTGTTGATTGACTGAGGATAGCATAAACTCATCAACTACTCATCTAGCTTTTGATTGAAAACCCTTATTAGAAGCAGCTAGGTGGCTCAGGGGGTAGAGATCCGGGCTTGGAGATAAGAAGTCTTGGGTTCCAATTTGGTCTTATGACTCTTCCTTCACAACTCACTGATGCACTTACCACTCTTCTGCCTTGGAATCCATACTGTAACAATAAAAATGTGAGTTTCAAGACTGTGAATTGCCAAAACTGTAAAGATAATTTTAGTGTCTTGAATTAAATAAAAAATAAGTGGTCATCATGGGAAAAATTCTCAAATATGAAAATACCCAAGTCAGCTGGGTTTCTATGGAGATTTTTAATTAATACAAATGAAGGAATTAAGGGAAGGGAGAGAGACAGAGTAAGATGAAATAGTAGGAAAGGGTCTAGGCCAAATGGCCTAGGCCTGAGCTTTAAGAGAGACTAGTCAGTCTTTTATCCACTCACCACAAGATTTTGTCCTAAGCAAAACTCCAGTCCTTCACTGAAATCCTCAACTCCTGAACTGAGTTCAGGGACCCAGCTACTCCAACTAGTCTGAACTCCAACTAGTCCAAATTCCAACTAACTTAAATTCAGTAAGTCCCTTCCTTTTAAAGAAATTTTCCCTTGTGTCACCTCCCCTAAATTTTCACATCTACCAATCACAGTAGACACTTTTCCCAGGACTGTGCATTCTTAGTTCTCACCACTCTTTAGTTCTCACCTTCTCTGGATAGACTAAAACTTCACACCTCTTGCTAAGCTTGCCTTTTGTAAGTTGCTCAACCTTTTAGTGATTAATTTAACCTTTATAGGTACTTTGCCCTTTTGTATTAGATCTAAAAATAGACCTAGCTTAAGGTTTTACCTTCACTATAAGTATGAGTTGGGGACTTTTTCATTGTTCCATCAGGAGTATACAACTTTATCTTCCCCTAAGGCACTAAGTATGGGTGGAGTAATGTTAAAATTCCCAATACATTCCTGATCAAGTACCTCCATTTTTTACAATAAGGGAATAGCCTTAACCAAATGTTCTAAGGTAGAATCTGAGCAGTTTTAATATTCACAATACACAGTATTAATTCCAAGATGGAAGATACGAGTTTTTTTTATAACCTTATATTAATGGCCGACTCACTACCTTTGATGAAGGCCATTCCATTGTGACAAGTTATTCCTAATAAATACCCACATTTTCTCTCTTTGTAAGAGAGCAACTATGTTGCGTAGCATATACTGCACTAAATTTAGAGTCAAGAGGACCTGAATTCAAATTCAGAGTCAGACACAATTAATACCTGTGTGATATTGGCTAAGTCACTTTACTTCTGTCTGTTCAGTTTCCTCATGTGTAAAATGGGAATAATATTAGCACCCACCTCCTAGGTTTCTTGTGAGAATCAATGTGATTGTAATTGTAAAGTGCCTCACAGTGCTTGGCACACCGTAGGGGCTAAATAAATGCCTGTTTTCTCCCTTGCTTTCTTCTCATTGTTGACTCTTCTTATATAGAAAGGTTACGTTGGGCATTTTTAAATCACTGAAAACATCCAACCTCAAATTAGTCATGACAGATTTTTTTTCCTTTGGTGATGAGCCAACCAGGCATCACTGATTAAAACTAATAACTGCCACTCTATTGAGTTCCCTCAGATACGATTTTGAAAATAGAAAATCTCCCTGAATTATTATAAAGGTCTGTTCTTACTAGAGAAATTGCCCTTAGTAATCCTTGTACCCAAGCCCTCATTTTAAAGATAAGGAAATGCAGCCTCGGAATAACTAAGTTGTGGAGTGGCATCGCTTATTAGTAGCAGAACTAAGACTCAAACTCACTTCTTTTGCCTCTTGGGGTAGTACATTGCCTACTTGGCTGCATCATGAAATTTCCAAATAGAAGGAGATTTCTGAGGTCATCTTACCCACTCCACACACCTGTCCAAGAAGATCTCCTATGAGAAAATGTGTGGTTTCTGGTTGAAGTCTTCCCATGATGAACCTTGATGACCGCTTGTCATTTCAAGGCAAGTAAATATTTGTTTTATGTACAAGTTACAGCATATGTTTCCTAAGATCCTTTTGTATCTCCCAATATCTGTGGCAATGGAGAAGTCACTGCAAACTTGGAAAGGCCATTTTGTTTCCATTGTTCAGTCAGTTGGCTAATAAGCATTTATTGAGTGCCTACTATTTACAAGGCTTCCATGCCAAGTGCTGAGGATACAAACATGGAAGAGAAAGTTCCTATCCTCTAAAAGCTTCCAGTCTAATTGGGTTAGAAGCCTAAGCGGATCTCTGAAGCTTTCTTCTGTTGCTCCTAGTTCTAGTTTCAGAGACCATGCAGAGCAAGTCTAATCTCCTTGCCAAATGACAATCCCTCAAATGTAATCATGTCCCCACCCTATGTAAACCCCCTACCTAATAAGCCTTCCACTCCTCTGGCTAAACCCCCTTACTTGGCAAGGTCATATATGTAGAGGAAGAGTGGACATTAGAAGCCATAGAACTCAATCCCTTCATTTTACACAAAAGTAAACTGAGGTCTAGAGAAAATAAATGACAGCATGAAAGATCAGAGATCTAAAGCTAGAAAGGACCCCAACGGCCATGTTTTCCAATCTCCTCATTTGTCAGATAATGAAACAGAGCTAGAGTGGTTGAAATTGGTCATTCAAGGTCACACAGGGGCTCTTCGACCTGAGAAGTCATAATTTGTAGTAGGAATGTTCAGGCAATGCACTTTGAGTAACAATTGGAATAATAAAATTTTTTAAAATAATCATCACTTAAAGTGCTTTATGATTTGCAAAGTCCTCTGAGTACTAACTCAGTGAAGTAAAACATATAATTACAGTATTTTACAGTGATGAAACTCATTGACTTACCCAGGCTCATACAGCTTGCATATATATGATATAGGATTTGAACTCACCTTGAAGTCTTGTCTCCTATCCTCTACAACATAGGTTCTTAAGCTAGGATCTATGAACTTTTAAAAAGTGTTTACTTTAAGATATTTTATTTTAAAATAAAAATATATTTAAAATTCTTTCATTTTGTTTTATTCACTTTAATGGTTCATGCATGTAATACCATGTACCAGGGAGACTAAAAATGGCAGATTGTTTGAATTCTAAGGTACAGGATGCTATGTCTAAAATAAGTTCAACATCAATATGGCGAGCCAGTAGAAGAGGGGAACTGGGATGTCTTACTTGCTTTTCTTTTTGAGTCTGGGTTTCCCTACTTTGTTCTGCCTGGAAAAACAGTGACCATTCAAAGACCTATTCCTAGTACTGATCAGCATGGGAGTTCTGATCTGGTCCATTTCCAAAGTGAAGTGCCCAGTTAGCTGTCACTTAGGCACAATCTTTTGAAACAGTGCTTTATGGTGAGTGTCACTGCCAAATATGAGAGCTGGGCTTCTCAGATGGCTCCTAGTCAACCCCCTTCATCTGGAAGTCTAATAGTTACCCATTGGACAAGAGGCTAACTAGCATGGTAAATTTAGAGACCCCTATAATGGAACCAAACTATTGCCAGAGGCATCCTAACTATGTGGCCCTGAGTAGGTTATTGGACATCTTCCAGCCTCATTTTCTTTGTAAAATGGATATGATAGCACTTGTGTCATAGGGTTGGTGAGGATCGAATGAGATCATGTATGCAAAACATGTTGGAAATCTTCACATAGTATATAAAATGGTTGTAATTTTAGTAATACATATAATTTTGGACAGCCTTTAGGGTTTCTTCAAAGTCTGAGATTCTGTGATTTCTAGCAAACTGAGGCAGAGCAAGGCCATACAACTTCAGATTCACCCTTCTCACCGTAATAAGCCTTCCAGTTTAAGATTCCTAACTGCAAAGTCTCTCCTCGGTGCTCAATTGAGTGGAACTTTTTTCTTTTTTTTTTCTAATTTCCCCTTTGCTCTTTGATTTCAACAGTGAGCAAGACATGGTGGCCGCCATTGAGAATTAGACCTTGGTGACCGAGAAACATTTCCACGCTGCACAAAGGTAAGTGACATTTTCCATTTGCAGTGATGCGAAACTTCCTTCTTAATGTATCCCAGATTGGTTGAGATGTCTGTACTCATTTTTTCTCTTGCTAGAATTTGTTGGGGGCTCTTCCTCTATAATTGCTTTATCCTGTCTCCTTTGTGTTTGGAACCAGAGAAAATGGAAACAGTGTTTTTATATCAGTGGTTTCTTTTTTAGCATGATGTAGTTATTAATTGGAGGACTCCCTACATTTGTCAACAGCCTTCAGCCAGTATGGTAGACTTAGGTCGGACTGGAGTCATTTTCAATACCTTTGTTTATCCTGTTGTATTCTCTGCCTTTTTCTAGACTTAGTAAGGACAGGAAGTTCAGCAGAAATGTGGCTGGGAAGGTGAGGTGAGGGAGTTATTCTTATACTTGGTAAGATGAATGGCATCGTGTACAAAAACCATTTGGAAATTTACTAGCAAGGAGAAGGCGTTGTTAATACTTTGTGTCTCTCAACTCGAAAATTATGAGGGAATATGTCCTGCATTGGCCAATTGGAAACACCTCTCCTTTTGACAAATTAGAAGTATTCAATCCAATATCTATTTCTTGTTTACTGTGTATAATGCAGAATGAATCATGGGCTGGTGGATGGATGGCCTTTCAAACACTTTTAATTTGTGTTGTGGACTATTTGAATGAGCCTGGGTGGCTTGTCTGTCATACATTACAACCCACCCCCTTTAAATGGAGGAGAAATCTTATTTTCCACAAGGTAATATTCATCTCTCCCCCAGTCAGACAAGCATAGAAAATTAAACAATGGTCCGTTAAAAAACCTAGATAATGTATTTATCATTCCGAATTTATGTGAGTTTTGCAAGGCAAATAAGAGTGAGAGCTATTTGTTAGCCGACCTTGGGGAAAATGTAGAGGGGAAGGGAGCAGAGAGCCTCTGATCCTTGCAAAAATTCATAAAATACAGGAGTAGCTAGCATAGTCTGAGGACAGTAATTATTTAGAGGGACCAGAATGCCACGATTGTTTCAAGGGATGTTGTTGGCAGAATATTTTGGCTAATCCCAGTACTGTGGATTAAACCATCAGGGCTTGAGATTCTTCACCATTGCTAGTTCTTCCCTCTTCTTGGGTGTTTTTGAGGAGTGTATTATTGATGAATGAAGTTAACTCTGAGGCTCTGCTATCTTAATAATTGGAATTCAGTAAGAAACAAGAGGGGTCTCCCTGAGTGGGATTTGTAGGTAGCTGATACAGCTAAAGAAAATCAAGTGGGCTATCCAGGGGTGGGTGGTTCTCACTGCAAGTCTTTGAAGAGAGACTAGGCAACCACTTGACCAGGTATTAATATAATAATAATAATAATAATTCTTTTTGTGTAAGGGTCACATGAAATGACTGCCAAGGCCCCTTCTACCTAGGAAATTCTCATATTGTATGATATTGTGACTCAGATTTGTCAAGATTCTATGGTATTCGTATTTTTTATGATCTTCATTTTTATCTTGTATCGACTTATATGTGTACCTGTTCCATATTATTCTTTAAATAGATAGATAGATAGATAGATAGATAGATGGATAGATAATAAATGGATAGATAGATAGATAGATAGATAGACTGATAGATAGATTGATTGATTGATGGATAGATAGAAAAATCAATACATTAGATGATAGACAGACAGATAGATAGACTGATTGATTGATAAATAGATAGATAAGAATGTGTGACATGGAGACCTATTTTCTTTTTTTTTTGAACTTTATCTTTTTATTTTAATTGAAAAATTGTATTTAATTAATAAATTTAGAATATTTTTCCATGGTTACATGATTCATGTCCTTTCCCTCCATTCCTCCACACACACCCGCCATAGCCAATGAGTAATTCCAATGGATTTTACATGTGTCATTGATCAAGACCTATTTCCATATTATTGATATTTGCACTAGAATGATTGTTTAGAGTCTATATCCCCAGCCATGTCCCCATTGAGACATGTGATCAAGCAGGTATTTTTCTTCTTCGTTTCTGCTCCCACAGTTCTTCCTCTGAATGTGGATGGTGTTCTTTCTCAGGAGTCTCTCAGAATTGTCCTGGATCATTGCATTGTTGCTAGTAGAGAAGTCCATTACATTTTATTGTGCCACAGTGTATCAGTCTCTGTGTATAATGTTCTTCTGGTCCTGCTCCTCTCACTCTGCATCACTTCCTGGAGGTTGTTCCAGTCTCCATGGAATCCCTCCAGTTCATTATTCCTTTGAGCACAATAGTATTCCATCACCAACATATACCACAATTTGTTCAGTCATTCCCCAATTGAAGGGCATCCCCTCATTTTCCAGTTTTTTTGTCACCACAAAGAGCTCAGCTATGAATATTCTTGTGCAAGTCTTTTTCCTTATTATGGAGACCTATTTTCAATGTGATTTTTATTAAGTCACTTTTTCTCAAGTTTCTCACCTGTGAAATAATAGGGATGGACTGAATGACTCCTTCCAGCTCTAACATTTTTGTTCTGTGTTCTTAGATTCTATGGACTTAGGCCCCTCCCAGCCCTGACATTCCCTCTCCTGAGGTTCCTCCCAGGTCTGATGTTGCATGTTTTAAGGTCACTTTCTATTGTGACATTATTATCTCACATCTCATCAGGCTCAAGAATACATGGGTATATAGATGTGGTCACTTAGCCTAAGATGAGTTTTCCAGTGATCGGGTTTGGATCTTTGTTGAGCCTTCTTGCAAAGGCAAGACTGCATGGCCTCCAAACTCCACTTGGTCTCTTAAAATACTGCTTGCTCTTGCAGGCCCAGACTCTGTCTAGATCTCTCCCTTTCTGACTTTTCTTTATAGCTAGGTCTAGCCTCAGTGCAGATGACATCCCTCTAAATGGATTGAGTGTTCCTATGGGGCCTGGGGGCCTGATGAGCTAAAGGCTGCTGGAGTGAGGAGAAACAAACCAAGCCTTTTAAGTATTCTTGTTGACCATGGATCTGTGTGAAAGCACCTCGATGAAGTGAGTTATTTTTGAAAGCTTTCAAGTTGTTATCATCTTTCTAGACAAGTGGGCAGGGTAAACCACCCTCTTCATCATCGACGCAACACTCTGGCCAAAAGCTGCTTATTAGGACAGTGCTAACTATAGGATGAGATAGCATCCCCAAGGGCTCTCTTCAGCTCCACTGGTGAAGGCTTTGTTTCCATCACTCAGTGTGGTTTTACACATTTCCCCATTTGACCATTTTTAAATTGCCTGAAAGCTTTCAATCGACACATAACAGTTATTATTTATTTGTCTGTGGTCTCTATTAAAAGACCTGTCTGTCAATCTTTTCACATTTATATTGAAGGTTTATCTATAATCTGCATGGTGTGTGTGGTAGTGGGAGAAGGCATGTGTGTGTGGGGGGAGGTTAGTGGTGTTCCAGTGCAGGAGACAATGGTTTATTTTGCAAAGGAGACAGAAGTGAGAAAATGTGGACATTTGTCATGCATTTTCTCCCATCTTCTCTCCCTCTGTATTGCCTCTTTTATCTCTACATTCCTCAAATCTGCCTTCCCTTTCCTCTAATCTTTCTTCCCCTCTGTTTCCCTTTCCTTCCTCATTTTTCTTTTTTCCTCACTCTCTAGCCTTCCCTCTTTTATTCTCCTTTCTCCTTTTTTTCTTTCTGGCCATGTCTGTTGGAAAGAACTGGATCTCTAGCTAGGATACCAGTCTTCATCCCACATCTCTGTTGTAGTCAAGTTATTTGGTCACCCCATCTGTACATTTGACATACCAGGATAGGGAAAAGATTTGACTGTATATCATAGTTTAAGAAGTGAAAGGGATTGTAGAAAGCACCAGGTCTAACTGTTTAATTTTACGAAGGAGGTTAAGTGATTTGTTATTAAGTGTATGAAGTGGATTTTGCATTTGGGTCTTCCTGGCTGTTAGGACTGGAAGTTTCATCATATTATTCCTCTGACACTTCATGGTATAACTTTTGTCAATCACCGGACCTCATTTTTCTGATCTGTAAAATGTGATGTAGAACCGAACAATCTCTGAGATTTATCCCATCTCCAAATCTATGATCTGGCCACCTAAATCACTCCTATTCCTACCTACTTCTCATAACCCATAGTAATAACTGACATATATATTTTAAGAATTGTAAAATGTGTTATACATAGGATTCTCTTTGGGTCTCATAACAACTCTGCTAAGTAGATCCTACAGGTCTCATTCCAATTTTATAAATGAAGAAATGGAGCCTGAAAATGGTGAAGTGGTGGCACAAATGTACCAAGATTGTGTCAGAGACTAGATTTAAATTGAAGTTTTTCTGACTGTAAGCCCAGCATTCCATCTAATACTTTAGGATGCTTCTTAAATGAAATCATAACCATGAAAGGGCATTGTATTGATCCACTTTATTTACTGATTTATCTCCTTCATTCTGGGTAATATTATACTTCAAGGATCTATGGCTTCAATTTTGTGGTTGTGAGATCTCCTTTATTCAAGAAGATTATCTTTAAAACTCATTAGATAAGTCTTAGAAAGTTGTATGAGATTCAGAAACATTAAGTGGCTTATCCAAGATCACATAGTGTCAGAGCTCCAGAGTTTTGAAAACTAGGTTTTCCTGGCTCCAAGTTCAGCATACTATGCCATGTTTCTTTTTATTCTAGACCCTAAGAGAGAAATCTTCTAAGAAAACAAGAGAAAGAATCCACCCTTCTAGAACATTCAGGAGGTAGTAGGACCCATCTATAATCCTACAATAAAAACACAATGATATAAATAATTAATAAAACACAAGCTTCATGAGGGCAAGAATATATTCTTCCTCAAATGTAATATTTGTACTATGGCTGCCAAAGAAATCATCTGCTATCAGATGTAGTTGATGTGTCATTTTGCTTTGCAGATGTGTCTCTGTTACAATAGAGATTGTTGCTGTTGTTATGGCAGAAGCTAGCATTTATGCCTCCATTTTATTGCCTTCCCTGGAGGTCCTATTTCTGAACCACAGGCTCTTTTCATAGCTGCTCCTATTTTCCTCCAAACAATTTTCTTCTGGTTATGTCATTGACTGGGTATTGAAGTTTTCTACCAGTTGTCATGGAATGTTATTGCTCATTGCTCTATGCTCTCTGAGTTCTCATAACTCCCTTTCAGCTCCTAGCAAGTTTCCTCAAGTGTTACTGTTCCTCTTCCTTTTGTTTCCCTTGAAGTCTGTCTGGCCTTCTGCATTTTAGCTACTTTGGGAGATTCTATAGTTCTATTTCTCCCCAGTAGATGGGGCTTATCACCTCCCCCAGGGGATCAATTCATTAACATATTAATCACTAAAGCTTTTTTTCCACTGTCTCATATACTAAGAGCTAAAAACTCACCAGAAAGATTCTGTTCTTTGATCCATTTTTCTGTACACCAAAGCTCCATATTCTCTACCTTTGCAAAGGGGATTTACTGGAACTATGGAAATACCACCATCCTACATCATTCGAATGCACAGCTCCATTCTGGTTTGTGTTTAGTCAGTTCTGAGTCTCATCTTTTCTTGGATCCTGAATGATGTAGCTATTATAGGGAACATTAATAATTTTTTCCACTGAGTCTTAGATTTTCAACCAATAGCCTCTTGTTCCCCAATTCTTCATCTCCACCATAACTCCCAATTATGATATTGTCCATGTTGTTCAAGTTTCCCTGAAACTACAAAATGAAAGTAAAGACATGGAGTCTCCCCATTTTACCTGACTTAAGAGGAAAGGAGAGTTCAAAGTAATTTTTATTAAAAAAAACTATTATCTTTGAGTCTAGCATAAGATTCATAGAGATACATGAGATATTTAATTATGTTTGTTGTATGAATGAATGTATAAATCTGGCAGAGAAGAAAAGAATAAAAGAGGATGATGGAGCGGAGAGAAAAGAGGGTAGAGGAGAACACTATGGTAGTGTAATATAGGCATTAGAAAGTAATTGTTGATTTGTAAACCAAAAAAATATGCCATAGAGTTGTGGGGTATAATAAGATCTACATTCCTCCCTCCTATTCCTTCCCTTATATTATACCATTACTTCTTCCTTCTTTCCTTCCTACTTTCTTCCTATTTTCTTTTCTCTTTCCCTTCCTCTTTCCATTTACTCCCTCTTTCTTTTTATTCTTTTTTTGTTCCACCCTCCTCCTTCTATTACTCCTTTTCTCCCTCTCATTTTTTCTCTCTTACTCCCTCTCTACTACTCTCTCTTCTTATTTGCTCCCTCTGCCTTCCTCTCTTTTTTACCTCCACCTCTTTTGCCCTGTCTTTCATACACTTAGTCTGACTTTTTTCTTCACTTGCACGTTCACATATCTCAGTCTCCCAAGCCTCTGACCAGAAGCAAGGTGCTCTTGGCAGTTTGTGCTGTTGCTAAGGGAGACTAGTGTCTGGGTCTCACCTCATCTCACCACCTTCTCCCACTCACTCTGTGTCTCCACAGAAAATTAAGCTCTTCTCCTCTCATGCCCTCCCACTGTAACAGAAGGCTTTGCTTCAAAGTATATAGAAAGAATGAGGCACTTAGAAAACTAAATATTTCCTATAATACTTTGTAAAGGAAGTAGCCTATAGCCTTTCTCTCTTCAAAAATAAATACAACACAAACAAATAGAACATTCATTTACGTTCTCTTTTCCAAGATACCAGACCATCCTCTATGCCTAACAGAGATTTGGAGGCTGAGTCAGAGAGAGGGCAAGGGGATCAATCAAAGCAAATGGCAGAAGAGGTGGACACATGCACAAAGGAATTTATTTCTATTAACAGTCCCTTCTCTCCCACAGCCCTGAAATATTCTTTGTTCCAAAAGTCTTCTCTGGGCTTCTCTCATATTCATCCTGCTGACCCTTTCCCTTTGATCCAACTGTGCACCCTGAAGTACCAAAATAGTATTTCCATATGCCTTCCAAATAAGTGATTTAATGAACTATATTTTCTACATGTTTCTTCCTAGATATAATAGCTAGCATTGATATCATGCCTTAAGATTTGCACAACCCTTTACAAATACATTTTACAATGAGGAAAATGAGACAGAGATTATGTGACTGGATCAGGGTCACACAGCTGGTAAGTATCTGAAGCTGGGTTTGAACTGAAGTTTTCTTGATGCCAGGGCAACCAATGTAATGTATTGATATAATCCAATTCATTTATTTTATGAAAAAGGAAGAAACATTCAAGGAAGCCAAAGGTATTTGAAGGATATCATCAGAGGTAGAAATTGAACCACCCTGGTCTTCTGACTTTAGAAGCAGTGTCCTTGCATATTCAGTAGGGAAGCTTTTTAAGTATAGTCAAACTGGGTGGTTCAATCAGGAATAGAGCTGTTAAACTCAGGGAAGGAATTGCTAAACTAAAGGAAAGAGAATACTCCCAGGCAAAAAGTCAAGTATTTTCTTTAAACATCCTGTGTCTGGGGTCAAATCTGATTACTTTGTCCCAGACCATTATCTGACTTAGAATTGGAAATATACAAGATTATTCCTAGTGCATCATGGAAAAGAATCTGAGCTATAACAAAAGTTAAGTAAAGCTCACAAGGTCATTTTCCTATAACTACTTATTCTCAATTCTTGCCTTTATTGTGTATAAATATCTGTCAGCAATCTTCTTAGGCTCTGAGCTACCCTTCATTGTGTTTAATCATTAGAGAAATGATGTTATTATTAATCAATCATTATAAAAATTCTCAATTGTGGGATATGCATATAATATAGCATTTGTCATTATATGATATATATAATAAAATAACACATATTTTATTCATAGATGTGGCTCTCTACTGACTCAGATCATACTCTGCCCTAATAGAATGTTTTCTGTGGTGTGAGGTCTAATAAAAATTCATCATCTTGGGGCAAACACTCTGAGGATTTTCTTTTCTGTGTTTAAATAGGATGGTCCTTGGTAACCCACATTTTCTCTATCATTGGTCCTTAACTGATGCCTGTACAGCTGAGTAAGAATTATATGAGCTTTTCTTCCATTCACATAGTTTTTGAGAACCTATTTAGGGAAATTATTTTAAATTAATAGCTGTGATTATCAAAGAATTCATAGGCACATAAGTTTGGAGCAGTTTCTCTAAGATCTGATGCAAGCACATTCATAAGTTATTGAACAGTGAATAAAAATAGATTTTCTCTGTGCTAACATACAAGAACATAGAACAAGGATGCTCGGTAACTTAGCTTATTCTCATCTCAATATGGAAATGGCTCTCATCTTTAGGACAGAGCATGATGAAGGATATGGTGTTTCATATGCTCTTCAGAAATCCCCCAAGCCTAGGATGCAGTGAAAGACCTTGTTGTCTATTATACCTGACCAAGCTCTAAGTGATTCATAGAACTTGCTTCAGCCATCTCCATAGCCAAACCCCATTCCAGCAGGCAAGTCTTCCCCTACTTGGGTTAGATGCCCCCCTAACCTGATGAGATGGAGTTCCATTGGTTTCCCTAAATCTAGTTTAGGCTGCTTCCTCAGTCAGTTTTACAGAAGTGTAGCCACTGCGTATCGTATAGCTTCTTGGACTCATAGGTGAGCGGTGGATGACAGGTCAACACCAAAAGGGGATGAGCAGCCCTGAAAAGCCCTCACACCAGAGGTCTTAGTAGTCTTTGTACACCTCATACACCCCAGTAACTCAGATTTGTCAACTAAATTACACATGGGCTAGAAATGGGAGAGGAGAAGGCTATTTCCACCATAAGAAAACAAAAAAAATCCTTGCTATAGGGATATATATATATATATGTTTGTGTGTATATATGTGTATGTAGTATATAACATCATAAATACATATTCAGTATAAAGAATAAGAATTTGTCCTCCTTTACTTTGGGTAGTTCTTCTGTATTTAAGGGATTATACACAGGCACATAGAACTGGGCTGAAATTTGTATTAGTGGTTATCCTTTTGGGATCTCTTTCTGGAGGTGATTGGTGGGTCTTTTCCCCTCAAGTTCTTGATGTCTACCCCCCACCCCACCCCATTTTTTCTTAATCATGGCTTTCAGGTAGTCCAATAATTCTTAGATTCTGCTGGATTCATTTTCTAGGTCAATTATTTTTCCAATGAGATAGTTCATGTTTTTTTTTCCATTTTTCCATTAAGCCAATTCTACCTTTAATTAATTAATTAGTTTTTAGTCCCTTCCCTTCCATCTTGGAATTAATACTGTGTATTGGTTCCAATGCAGAAGAGTGGTAAGAGCTAGACAATGGGGATCAAATGACTTTTCCAGGGTCACACAGCTGGGAAGTGTCTAAGATCAGAGTTTTCCAAATGGCACTTTCTTTACTTCCAGCATATTGAAATCTCAGTTCTGTGTGACATTAGACAAGTGGCTTAACTCCTCTGGGCTTCTTTGTTCTCCCTCGTATGATAAGAGCATCAGGCTAAAAGGAATATGCTCACGCCTTTCTTCTATGTCTTGGCTTCCTTGGCTCTCTTCAGGATTCAGCTCAAATGCCATCTTCTACAAAGAATATTATACCATTCCCCTATTCCTACTGCCTTCACTGTCAGATTAGCTTCTAATTACTTGGTATTCATCTTGTATGTATATAGGAGTCAGCATGTTGTCTCACACATCAGAATGTGAGCTCCTTCAGGACAGTGACCACTTTCTGTCTGTTTCTCCTATCCTTTAACGTAGTGTTTGGCAAAAAGAACAAATAACTTGCAACTGATGGATCTCTGATATTCTTTTAAGCTCTAAAGTACTGATCCACTGAACTCTGAAAAATATAAACCCTATAAGAAAAGCGAGACGCCATTAAGCATTAATTCAATTCCCACAAAATCATACTCTCCTCAGTGATTCTGAAGCCCTGAACTATCATTATTCAGACTCTGTTCTCTAAATCCCATTGGTCATCCATTATTCCCTACCTTCTCAACTCAATAGCTCTAATGTCCTGCTTTCAAAACTACCTACCTCTTTCCAAGTGCTCTCTGGAATGCCTGCTCCATAGGTAACAAACTCACTTTTATCTTTAACTTCTTTCATTTCCCACCATTGCCAAGACCTGGCTCCCTTCTGATGTCACAACTTCCCTGGCCTCACTTTCCAGAACTGAATGCACATTCATTCATATCTACAAATCAGTTGTGGTCAATGAAGGAATTAGAATATTCCTTGTTTCCCTTTGCCAAGATGAGATGAGGCTCTGCCCATACTATCACCTACCAGTAATGTCTC
Source organism: Monodelphis domestica (assembly GCF_027887165.1). Taxonomy (NCBI): domain Eukaryota; kingdom Metazoa; phylum Chordata; class Mammalia; order Didelphimorphia; family Didelphidae; genus Monodelphis; species Monodelphis domestica. The sequence goes on from NC_077228.1 coordinate 20,495,150, forward strand.
CTCCTTTGAGATATGCCCAGTCCATATCTACCATTGAATCACTATTTGAGTGACTTATCTAAGGACCTCCAGAACACTCTTCTTTCCTCAGAGTTCAGTGTCCGGCTTACAGTGTCTCTCCAAGTCAACTCTTATCTTCATACTAGGGAACTTAACCACATGTATTGACACTTTCAAACACCATAACATCCCAGTTCCTCAATTTCTTCTCTTCCTATGGTCTTTTTCTCCACCTTGCCTCAACTATATACCGAGATATCCTGGCCTTGATCTTGCCATCACTCACAAATTCTCTACTTCATTGTTCATTCAAATATGTTTTTATCCCACCTCTCTTTCTGTCTTACAGTTATAACTTTCCCATTTTTCCTCACCCTAACCTCCATTTCCTTCACTCCTCATTTCTTTCCCAGATCATCATCTCTATACTAGCCATACTTTCCTCTCTTTTCCATCTTGCCCACTTTGTGTCAACTCTATACTGTCCTCTTCTCAAATTCCCAGCATCCTTATGCTATTGCTAATCTTGCCTTGCCACGCCACATCTCACTCTTACTTACATAAGCCACCATACTCTTCCTCCCCTTCTATTCCCACATTGCTAAAGGAAGCTGGATAAAAACACAAAGCCATATATATTAGGTTCACTGAAAACCGATACTACAGAATGTCAAGTGGGACCTCGCTGTGGCAAGACAATCTTTTCTTCATCACTAGTAGACTCACTACCTAATCACACAGTTGCTTTGCTAAACCTTTATCCCTCCCCAAACTATCCATGGATCCCTTTTCCCCTACCCTCTTAGTTGAGAAATTTATGACACATTTTTTTGAACCAAAAAATGAGTCCTTTCACCAAGCTGCCATTTCTCTTCCCCTCATCTAATATCACCCTGATGCCTTCTGCCATTATTTTCTCCTTTACCCCTGTCTCAAATGAGGAGGTGACCTTACTCCTTGCCTAAGAAAATCTCTACAAGAGATCTCATTCCATGCCATCATCTCAAACTGATTACCCCATTCATCATTCCTCTTCCCTGACATCTTCTGTGTCTCCATGCTGGATGCTTCTCTACTATCCCCAATTATCCACATCTCCCTTCATCCTCAAAATAAAAAAAAAGAAACCCATATTTGCTACATCCATCCTCACTATCTATCATGCTATGTCTCTTTTTCCCTTTGTGGTCAAAATCCTTGAGTTGGTTAACTATAATAAATACTTCTACCTCCTTAACTCCCATTCACTTCTTACCTTTTGACTGTTGACTTAATCATTCAACCAAAACTGTTCTTCCTAAAGTTACTATTTCTTAATCATTGGGTCTATTGATCTTTCCTCAGTTGTCATCTTTCTTCACTTTGCTTCAGCCTTCTTTGATACTACCAAAACCTTTATTTTCCTTTCTACTCCCTGATCTCTAGACTTCCCTGTTACTGCTCTACCCTCATTCTACTTACCTGTTTGATTGAACTAGACAGAGGATATCTTGTAGCAGGGAAAAACTGGAGGCAAGGGGAAAGAACATCAAGGAGCCTCTTGTCAATTCTCTGGCTGAAAGGAATTTGGTACTTGAACTAGGATATTGGCCCTGCTAGTGAAGAGAAGGGGATGAGATGACAAGGACAAAATATGTTCTAGAGAAATCTCAATTCATTGCCTGTAAAGGACAAGGGAAAATGAAGAGTTGATATTAAGTATGAAACTATGAACCAAAGCAATGAGTTATGGTGCCCTAGACAGGATGAGAAGGAAAAGAATATCTTCAGGGAAGATACAGAGTTCAGCTTTAGGTATGTCTATTTTAAAATGCCTGTGGGACATCCTGGTAGAGATGCCTAAGCAGGCAGTAGGTAATGTTGTTTTGAGCTTAAAAAGGATAACTGTATCTTGATGAAGAGAGTTTTCAGTGGGTGGAGGTGGGGATGGGGGAAAGAATTATAGCTTTGCAAAGGCTCCCTCTTCAGGGTTGGGAATGTTGGAAAATCACAGTGCAACAAGAAGATGGAGGTAGAGAAGGCATATAAAAGAGGGATTAGACTTATTCTGCTTCAATACAGAGGACAAAAGTAGAGGCACCAGTCATAGAAAGGCAGATTTCAGTCCATAGAAGGAAAAACCTCAGAGCAGTTGGAGCTTTCTTGAAATAACTGCCTCCTCAGTTAGGAGCTTTTAGTTGGTGGAGGCATTCAAGCAAAGACTAATGGTCACCTATTGGGGATGTTATAGAGATGTTTATGCTTCAAACAAAGCTTGGTCCAGTTGACCCCTGAGGCCCCTTCCAACTCTGGGATTCTATGATTCTGTGAATTCAATTTGTCTGTTTAGATTCCATCATGCATTTCAGAGGAAAATACTTTAGGGACTTAGTGCTCACTGAGGCAGAATATGAAAGCTGATGAAAGGTCTTCATTGCCTGGGAGATCTCCTCAGTGCTCAGACTTAACAGGCTGAAGCTCAAAATATCACACCTGCCAAAGGTTGTAGAATTTCAAGCTCAAAGTGTGACCTGAAAGTTCATGGAGGCCGAGGATCATGGATTTGAAACTGGGCAGAATCCTTGATCATGGAGTCAACACATTTCATTTTATGGAAAGACAACTGAGTCCAAATTGGCAAAAAAAAAAATGACTTGCCCTGGGTAAATGGCAGAACCAGGATTTTAGCCAAAAATCCTGATTCAGCATCCATCATTTGTCCTCTGTGTCATACTTACTTTCTTTAGTTCCAGCAAGCATTTATTAAATGCCCATATCTATCATTCTGATCTTTGCCTTCCTAATGAACCTCAGTGATTCTGGAAGAGAGAGTAAGTTTGATGATGACTTTATACAACTGCCTCCCTTACATCCAATTCAAATGAGAGTCAAGATATCACCTCTCCCATGATGCCACTGTTTCTGTAAGAATGAAGGACTAACTCAAATTAAGTGCCAACGATTTACTAGATATGTGCTAGGGACATGAAGTCATCCTTCATGCACTCAAGAAGCTTCCTTTCTCCAAAATGGGAAAGGGGGAAAATACACACATATAAAAGAAAAGAAAAAATTCCTTTAAAGCAAATATATAGCAATTTGGGGGTGGGAGGGCATGACTGTATGGTTAAACATACACCTTTTCTAGGAGGTATTCTTCGAGCTGAGCCTGAAAGTAAAATAGGGAGTCTAAGAGGTAGGAGAAAGAGAAAATGTATTCCAGGCATGAAGGATGTGCAAAGCCATCGAGACAGCTGATGAAATGTTGACTATAGAGCAGTTTGGCTAGAAGTTAGTGTGTCTTCCTCAGGCATATGGCTGACCACCATGTTACTTTCCTGCTCTAGACCTTTAATAACTCCGCATCATCCCTAGGATGAACTCTAGACTTCCCAGATTGTCTTTTAATGGTAAGGATTCAAATGACTCCACATATCCAAGCATTGTGGCAATAAGAATCATAATGTCTGGGAGGTTCAGAAAAAACATATTTGGAATCTACATATATTGAAATCCATATACAAATTTTAGTATCCAAAAATGAAATGTGCTTCTTCAAGAAGAAATGGATTTACTTTTTTGGGTATATTGTAGAGTTTTTTCCTGATTCTGATCTAGTGTCATCTGACTTTCCAAGATCACTGCACATCACCCCCTACCCCATGCTTTTAAATTCCAGCAAAACCAGTCTTCTTGTTGTGCCTTAAACTCAGTACTTCATTTCCCACCTCCATGCCCTTGAGTCCCATGCTTAGAATGAACTCCTTATTTACCTTCAACTCTTAGAATCTCTTCAAGCCTAGCTAAGGTACCACTTCATAGAGAAGCATTTCCTAATTAATCTGAGGTCTTCGTCTCCTTCTCCTCCAAGTAACATGCCTTTACTCATCCATTTGTATGTTCTATTTCCCTAGGAGAATACAAACTCCTTCTGGGCAGGTTTTGGGGTTTGTTTGCTTGGATTTTTTATTTGTTTGTTTGTTTTGTGATGATCAGAGGGATTAGTACAAACTAGTTGCTTAATAAATAGCCAGTGGATTGGATACGTCTTGAATTCAGTCTTGTACAAGTCTTGGATGGCTTATACCAGTCACCTGATCGAACTCCACTTTTGCCCTGATGAAAACCCAGTCCTAGAGGGAAATAGACTCACCTGACTAGAAATGGAAAGCATTTCAGAGGTCATCATTTTCCATTCCTATATTTTATACCTGAAGGCTACTGAGGCCCAAGGAACCTAAGGGACTTGCCCAAACTTACACAACTATTAACTGCCGGTGGTGTTATTCCTGAGGTAAAACAAGTAAGTCTAGAGTAAGTTAGGATTTGAACCCAGGTCTTCTGACTCCAAACCCCATTGACTTTTTACCATACTATGCTGCAAAGGCATTTCAAATGAGGAAAGTAGGAGGAACATAAGCTTCAACAGGTATACCTGGGGGAGATTTGCAGGCATTTAAAGTGCTGAAACTTATCTCCAAGCAACTGACTGGAGTTGTAATGTGTGGATTATTATTTTTAGTTTGGAGGTAAGAAAAAAATTGAATTTGATCCAAGAGACATCCAGTGTTGATATGAGAAGATCAGGGCTTGAGGGAGGTTGCCAGGATATAATAAGCTCAAAGGGGGAAGGTCGAGAAAGAATCAGAATAGGGAAGAGAAGCAGAGTGGAATGGGGGGAAAGGGAGGGGGCATATAATTTTTTTATTATTATATGAGAATGACACCAAGAAGCTTAATGAGGTTTGCTCTGGCACATGGGTTGACATGGAGTCTGTGAGTGCAGCCTGGGAGACAGTAAGCAAGATTTGGAACAGCTCCCGGAGCTGTGAAATCGACTTCAAGGAGTTGAATAATTTAGACAGCTACTCAGATCTGCACGAGAAACCAGGCTCTGAAAGGTTTGAAAGCCTCCCAGCCCAGACTTTTCTGACAAGGGGAAGTTCCCACCATTGCCTAAGAATATACTGAGTGGAGCATCATGACAGAGCTGAAAAGGGATCTCAGAGACCAACCTAAACCTGGACAAGAATCCTTTCACAGGAAGATGGTACAGTGGATAGAGTGCCAGGAGTGGAGTCAGGAAGACTCATTTTCCCAAGTTCAAATCTGACCTCAGAAGCTTTCTAGCTGTATGATCCTGGACAAAACATTTAACATCTGTGTGCCTCAGTTTCCTCATCTGCAAAATAGGTATAATAGCAGCACTGTATAATAGCAGTACACTGTTAGTAAGATGAAATAAGTTAATATTTTTTGTGATGATCTGAAAAACTTAGTGCTATATAAATAATGACTATTGTTGTTGTTTTTGCTATCACTAATAGTACTAGTATTCTCTAAGATAAGTGAAATCTATTGCTGATGTTCAATTGTTTCAGTCATACCCCACACTTTACAACCCCATTTGGGATTTTCTTGACAAAGATATTGAAGCGGTTTGCCATTTTCTTCTCCAGCTTATTTGAAAAATGAGGAAACTGAGTCAAATAGTGTTAAGTGACTTGCCCAGGATCACATAATTAGTAAGTGTCTGAAGCCAGATTTGAACACAGGAAGATGAGTATTCCTGACTCCCCTTCCCACTTCTCTAAGTAGAGGAACTATTTTTTTCCTTAAGTCAAATCTAAGTATGTCTTCTTCCTCAACAAAGTATAATCACTCTACTGTGATCAACTGAATTAAAATGACAGTTTCATTTGGAGACAGGTAGATTGACTTTCAGTGTCACATAAGTGTAAATAATGAGAACTATTCAAAGAGAAGTGGTGATGTTCTTGCTGGGCAGTTTTTCAAATCACAAGCTAGGTGGTCACTAGTCAGAAATGTTATCAAGGAGATTCTTACTCAGACACAGGTTGGACTAGATGAACTCAAAAATTCTGGGATTCTGTTGTGTGGCAAAGGCTACAGTTCAGAAGGAAGGAGCCCTGGAAGGTAAGGTTATATAAGGAGGAGATGATATCAGACTATGACAAATAAACTTGGCTATTGAGAAATGAGACTGGGTAGAAAGAAGATGAGGATGACAATGGCTTGATGATTCTGTTTCCATACAGATCAAAAACTATTCATAAATGTTCATCCTGTACAATTCACATCTCTTAACCCACCTTAGAGAATCTTCCCCAAATGCTGGAGTCCTTCCTCTGGGTCTATTAATATTTTATATATACCAGGCTCGCCATCTGTTATCCTTTGCACTTGCTACATAAAATAGACTCATGAAACTGATGTAAAGTAAGATTAATAGTAATAGTGTTGGACCTGGGATTTCACTGGCTTAGCCAATACCTGGGAATGAATTCCCTCTACCAAGAAAAGTTGGCCTTTCCTTTGTAACTAATAGACTTCAAGAGTTACCTGGGGGCACTGAGAACTTAATGACTTGTCCAAAGTATGTGTCTGAAGTAGGGCTTGAACTTCAATCTTTCCCCTTCTAAAACCAGCTCTCTAGCCACTACTAGTAATCATTATTGTTGTTGTGTTGGTGGTGGTTATTCTTATTATTATATCACAGTTTGAGAGCTTTAGATAATATATAGCGGAAGATAAAGCTAAATATTAGGACATGAATTTGGAAAGATTAAACAGTTGTAGTTAATAAAGTTAATATAATAATGATAATTCATACTTATATAGTACTTTGACATTTGTAGATAAAGGATAGTAGGAGATAAGGTTGGATATTGGAATATGAATTTAGATAAATAAAATATCCTCATAAGACAGAGAAATGTAATAATTCATGTTTATGTTGATAGTTGTAGATAATATTGGAGAGTAAGAGAGAAGGCTGGGTATTAGGTTATGAATTTGGAAAGATAAAATAGCCCCTAGAAAGAGAGGGAAAATAATAACAACAATAACTCATTTATATAGTACTTTGATAGCTGTTGATTATGTTGAATGGGGAGATCTAGGATTCTTTATAAGAAGATGAGTTTGGAAAGGTAGACAGACTCGAGAAGACCAGACCAGGCATCACATCTCATATAGCTGCATGTCACTCATCTTAATATTGACCCTATATGTCCCCACTTAGAACATCACTTCTAGATCAGACCAATAGGGGAAAAATATCCCCTCATTCCCTGGATAAGTTATTCCACTCAGCTTTGTTTCATAGTCTACACCAATATGGGCTGATTGACTGGGAGGTGAGTGAGAACAAACTCTGCTACTCTCTCACAATACCGAGCTAATGTCAGACCACTGGACCTCCACTTTCCATCCCATTCAGTCCTCCCCACTTGCCAGGAATCTCACCATTCACCTTGTCCCTAGCTTGATTCTCCACTCGTGCTCTGGGCTTAGTGATCAAAACATGAATAACTTAATGCCACTGTTCCTAGAAAGGGAATGTCAACTGACTCATTTATTCCTATAATTCCTCAGAGCCTCTCTTCTCTAGCTACCAGTTCCTAGAGATACGCTGTTCCCCCCACAATGAAATCTGAGGATTCTTTGCAGGGAAGAAGGAATTCACACATGTGGAACGCTGCATATAATGTCAGATTTATTTTCAAAGTATTGGTTGGTTTTGCCAATTTCTTCTTCTTCTAAAAAATCAAAGAAACAACATTCTTTATCCTAAGGGATGGCTCTATGGGTGGGAGAGGAAAGGGATCCAGGGTGAAATCTATTCAGATGCAAAGACAATATAGATCAATAATATGTATTTCATAAAAAAATGTAATCTCCTTGAGACCAAAGACCCTTTTAGCATCCTCAAAGCTTAGCACGGTGCTTTAAGTGATGAATAATTCTTTATTTGCTTTCAAACCATTCATCATGATTTGTCTGATGAATTTTCTGTTTTCATTTACATATATGTTGTATTTGCATGTATCATTCACATTATATATTAATTTGCATAGGGAATACATCCTATATTTTTTCCTATAGTGTTTTGAAATATTGTTGAGTGTAAGGAAATGAGGACATTGAGAAATGGAAGGAAAAATGGAGGAGGGATGAACTTGGTTAGGCTCAAATTAGATTCTTGTTCTTTGCCTCTTCTCTTCTCTATTTAGAACTGAACAGCTGGGAGGGCATGGAGACCCGGAGGCCTAGGCTGCTTGGCCTTTCTCCTGCTTGTGGAATTGTTCTGAACTTGGGGTCCATTCATTTTAAAAACAGTCTTTTGATTAACTGGTTTTGAATGCATTTTTTTCTTTATGATACTTTGGATTTTATTTTATACTTTTAGAAGCATAATTCGAAGAATCGCGGGTAATCTAAGAGAAACTTGAGTTCACAGGGAGGTTGTGAGCCCTCTATAAAGGAAGCTTTGGGAGACATTGAGGGAGAGAAGGGCAACACCTGGAACTGAGAAAGTGTAGACCATTCAGAGTGGAGCTTTTCCCCTCAGTGGCAAAATTGCATATGAACGCTTATCCTTGGGGTGGGAGAGTTAGAGAGATGTTGTTGCATGGAGTCAAAGGTGAAGGAAAATGGAATCAAAAGTTAAAATACATTCTACTGTTAATTAAGGGAGATCTAGAATGTTCTTCTATGAATGGATATGATTCAAAGTGTAATGGGATAGATGCAATGAAGAGATCCAGGAAAAACAGGTTCCACCAGATTGACAATGGAAAAGCACTTTTGTTGCAGGAGAGGGTTAAACTATCAGGGAGGACTTCATGGAAGAGGTTTCAATTGAACTAGACCAAGAAAAAATGATATCATTTCCTGAGGCAGAGCTGGTAGACAATTTAAGGAAATCTTAGATACCATGAAATCCACTCTCTTCATTCTTCAAATGAGACACAAGGAAGTTTAATGACCTGCCCAGTAAGAAACATGTAAGATGAGGATTTGAACCCAGTTCTTCCTGAGTTGGAGTCTAGTGACATATCTGTTACATTATGTTATTTTCATCCTCTGGGAAGACTCATCTCCTTGAGGTCAAATCTGGTCTCAGATACTTTCCAGCTATGTGACCCTGGTCAAGTCACTTCACCTTGTTTGCCTCAATTTCTTCATCTATAAAATGATCTGGAGAAGGAAATGGCAAATCATTCTAGTAGCTTTGCCAAGAAAACCCCAACTGGGGTCATAAAGAGTCAGACACAACTGCAAATGATTGAAGAACAACCAAGTGAAAGGTAAAAAAGGTAAAAAACACAACATGATGAACATGGAAATTTATGTTACATGATAACATATGTACAACCTATATCAGAGAACCTGCTGTCCTGAGAAGGGAGTTGGGTGGAAGGGAAGGATAGAACATGAATAGCAGAATGTCAGTAATTGATTATTTAAGATGTTATCAAAATGTAATATATATATATATATATATATATATATATATATATATATTAAAAGCCACAGAGAAAGGATGGAATCCAGTAGAATGGAGCCCTGACCAGAACATTAGCTACCTGTGGTCAAGGCTTGATTCTCTCCTTAAAATTAGGACCTCTCACTTCCCCCTGTGCCTTAGTTTCCTTAGCTATCAAATGGGAACACTTGCAATTCATTGGACTTTTTATTATAATTCAATGGGGTTGTTTGAATAAAGCATTTCTTTAGAACTCTGACATTGATGAATTCAGAGTAATAAGGCAAGGAATTACAAAAGCAATAACCAATCAATGAACATTTATTAAGCACTTGCTGTATACCAGGCACTGGGGATACAAAGAAATGAACAAAACTAGTCTCTGCCCTCAAAAAGCTTCCATTTTAAAGGGAGAAATAACATGTAGGACTCAGACCAGACAAGATAAAATTAGAATAGGTGGAAGGTGACCTTAGAGAGGATGGTAATAGTCATTGGCAAGACCACGATCATTCTCCTGGAGGAAGGGCCCTTGAGCTGAGTCTTAAATGAAGCCAGGAAATATAAAAGGCAGAAGAAAGAGCTTCCTCCTCATCTCCAAGAGGAATGGCAGTTAGAGGGAGAGACAATACAATCAGACCTCCATCATCCAGCTTTTCATTTTCCCTAGTGGCCCCTGGAAGCTCTGGTTTGAGAAAGGCAATTCTAGGTGTTTTTCTGGGGTGCTGCTCCATGTGCCAGGAGAAAACCCTGTCCCTTCCCTCTCTTGGGATCCCTTTGCAGAAACCTCCACAACTTCCCTTCTTGGAGGGAAATTCTGACCTCCAAAATCTGACCTCTTTTTAGCCTCCTCTCTTTCTAAGATGCAAATAGAGATCTGAGGGTATTTGTTAACTTGGACCTCAAGCCTTAGCTGAAGGACTGTTTGATTAAAAAAAAAAGCCTTTAGTTTAAGTGATGTCTGGCTCTCTTCTCCATGGAAAAGGGGAGGGGAAATGATATAGGGAAATGTAGATGGAAAAACAAAAGACATCCATGACATTTATCGGAATGGCAATGAATGCCCTCTTTTCACCATAATTGCTGAAGCAAGGTTAAACCAGGAATTGATTTCTCCATCTCTGGACCTTCATCAGTAAAGCTAACCCTTAGACTGTAAGCTCCTTGAGGGCAGGGAATGGTTTCCCTTTTATGAGCCCTTCAGCTGGAATGTTACCTCCCACTGCCAGTGGAGCATCAGTTTATGTCTCCTCGGTGGTTCATACTTTGTATTGCCCCAGTAGAATAGAAGCTCCTTGAGGTCAGGGACTTTTGTCCTAGAATCCCAGTGCCCATCGTGGGTGGTCCTCGTGCTTAGAAAATCCTGAATGTTTACTCAACTTATTTGAGCTGAACTCAACTTCATTGAAGAAAATCTGGGCAGCCCTTGCTGGACTCACAGTTCAGGTTAGAGATGGGGCTCACTGGCTGCGAGGGCACTTGCCAGACTGGGATGGTTTGACTCCATCCTGACCTCCCACCATGTACCTCTGCCTGTTCTTTATTTTTCTCTCATCCAGAAGAGAGTTTGGCCCTAGCCCTGCTCCATCCTATGACAAGGCTGCTCTCAGTCATTGCCTTTATTTAATGGTGTCGCTCATCTCTGAACTCATTTTTCTCCGGTATCCTATTGAAGGTAATGACAGTCGATGGCTCACAAATTAGTTTCAGTGAAACAGAGTCCCTCGTCCCCTGCAGGGTGCTGCCGGGGCCTCACCCCACTTAACTTGGTTAGGCAAAGCACTGAAGCCTCTTTGACTCTTTGTAAATTCCTTTCAGTGTAATGGTCTCAATTAGAGCCACCAGCTCCGAGGAGAGTACAAAGGGGATGGGCAAATAGAAGCAAACTGTGTAGACTTGGCTCATGGGTCTGCTTTAGATTTAGAGAGAATAATTTTAGGAAACTGAGAATTTAAAGAGCTATGAGAACCATAGAACTTTATACAGTGTATATAGTTAGTATATAAACTTACTTTATATACAATATATAATTCTAGATAATATCTATGTTTTCTGTCCCTAGCATCATCCCAGAGAGAATGTCAGCTCCTCGAAGGGAAGGGAGTTTTTGCTTGGGTTTTGTATCTCTAGCAAAGGATCCGGCGCATAGTAGGTGCTTCTAAAAAGCATCTTTATTAATAGTCCAAACCCCTCATTTTATCAATGAAGAAAATAGGGTCTATTGAGGGGGGAAATACTTCTTCCAAGTCACTCACCAAGTTAGAAGTATTTCCTGATTATAGAGCTGTCATGAGGTTCTAAAATCCTGAGGCTTCTTGTTCTCTTTTCATCTTTGTAACTATCCCTGAAGAGTAATAGTAGAATGGTACTACAGGCATTTTTGGAGTGAGGAAACTGAGGACAGAAATGGTTAAGAAATGTGTATGACACAAGTCAATATCAAGGTCAATTGGAGAACTTGAGTTTTCTGACTCCTAATTCAATTGATGTTACTAATAATTCTGTAAGGTTTACAAAGTAACAGATATGATGGGAAGACAAGAGTGCTGGATTTGAAGTCCAAAGAGCTGGATTCAAATCTTCTCCTCTTTACATTTGCTAACTAGATGACTATGTCCTCAGTTCTTTCACCTCTATAATTATATAATAATTCTGGCATTATAGTGGAGTTGTGAGAATGACATGTGATAAGGTATGCAAAGTAATCTTATGACCCATAAAGTTTGGCATATTTTGAATGATCTCTGAATCTTGGAGTCCAAAAGAACTCCATCCAAAACCCAGCTCTTCACTTTTCCCTCTTGTTTCGTCTTGGATAAGCCACATCCCTTTCAATGAATCTCAGTTTCCTTATCCGTAAAAATGAAACTGTTTTAGTATTTATACTCTCTACATCACACACAGTAGGTACTTATTAAATGCCTGGTATATCGTGATTGGAATCAGAGTAGGTGGAGGGCTTGAGACCTATTGATTTTATAGTCTAGGGATCCTTTCCACATGCTACCCCTGTGATCTAGAAAAAACACATGCTTTTTTCAACCTTACTTCATATCAGAGAAGAAATCAGAATTTTCCATTTTGTTTTATGGGTTGTACCTTATTGTAGAATTTGGGTTATGTATTTGGTCAAAGGCTACGTGTAGGTCAATGTTAAGTACCCAAAATTTTTCTGTGTTGTTTATTGCTCTTCTCCTATTATCTGTGGCTTCCACAAAACTCCTCCCAGATTCCCAGCCAATTTCTTATGCTGACCGGTGATAAATTAAAACTATAATGGAGAAATTCACTATATGGAAGGGATACTTACATTTCGAACTTTCCTATGAGAGAACTCCCTCCACCAATGGAGATGGAGAGGGACACCTTCATAGGGAGCTGCCTGGAGCACTAAGAAGCTGAGGGATTTGCCCTGATTCCCAGAATTAGTACTCATCAGAGGGAAGGCATAAGCCCAGATCCTCCTGGCTTCCAGGATGGGTTTTTGTCCACTATTCTTTGCTGTCTAGTGGATGTCTTTAGTCTGAGTTATGGAGCCTTGAGAGGGCATCTTGGACAGGTACCCATTGTGGACTGTCCCATTGGAACTATTTCTGAGAAGGATAAAAAGGAGGGGACTGTTCTCACCTCTCTTCATGAAATGGTCCTGGGCTGGCCAGCCTAGCCCCAGGAAATCCTGCCCATAGCTAACCAAAGAAAATCCTGTTATTGAAAGAAATGAGTCAGATCCATCATCTCTGTGCAGACAGCCAAGGGAGCTGGGCATCCTGGTCATGTTTATTCATGAAGAATCAGGATATTTCTCTCTTAATCACAGAAGCTCCCACTTACCCAGCACTTCTCATGTGTTATCTCCACGGCTTCTCCCAGCAGCCCTCTGACATCCCCAGGTTAAACCAAAGGATGTGATACAGCAAGCTATTCCCCCCCAACAGTGCAGCCTGCACTTTTCTATGGCTGTCCATCCTGGGTAACTTTTGTATCCTCCCACAAGTTTGCCACAGAGAGAGAGTTCACACAACCCATTTAGGCCATTTGCTGCTTTGTGTGATCATTGAAAGGGTATAATAAATGAAGTTCATCTTCTCGATCGAAGGGTCATTTTAAAATAGCATAATGACCGGCACTTAGTACACTTGGATACATGATTTTATTTTCATTTTTTTCATTCATCCACTTTGAGAGACAGTGTATTAGATTAAGAGAGAAGCACATTCTGTGTCAGGAAAAAAATATGTTAACATCCTATCTATAATACAAATTAGCTCTGTGACCCTGAGTTGTCTTAGAAACAACTTAGAGAGCTCTACTGGGCAACTCACTAGAACTGTAACAGACCAGGTGCCAGTCTTCACCAGAGGAGGGATCTTAGATCTAAAGCTGGAGGGGACCAAGAGGCATCTAGTTCAACCTACTTGTTTTACACATGAGAAAAACGAGGGTTAGAGAGAAAAAGTGATTTAGCATAAAGGATCAGATAGAGCTGGAAGGGGTCTTAGAAGCCCTTTACTTCTATCTACCCATTTTACAAATGAGAAAACTGAGGCTCAAAGAGAATAAGTGATTTAGCACCAAAGCATCAAACATAGAGCTGGAAGAATCCTGAGAGATCATCTAGTCAAACCCACTCCTCTTTTTACAGATGAGGAAACTGAGACTCAGAGAGAATAAGTGGTTTAGTATAAAAGGGTAAGACTTAGAACTGGAAGGGGTCTTTGAGGCTATCTAATTCGATCTCCTCCTCTTTTTACAAATGGGGAAACAGAGACAGAGGACTAGTAAGCGACATGCCTGTGGTCATAAATGCGTTGAGAAGTGGAATTTGAGTCCAATTCCTCTGACTTCATACAAGAGTTCTTACTATAGCTCTATGGGCATTTCTGTACTGAGTCTCCCTGGCAATGATATCCAGATTCCCTCGCATTCCCCCGGCCCCCCGAAAACATAATGATTCAAGTTTACAACATGCTTTATGCACGTATCTTGTTTGATGCTTGCAACAACACTGTGGACTGATTGTTACAGATATAATTATCTCCACTTAACAGAGAAGGTCATTGAGGCTCAGAGTTCCCCTGAGAAGTCAAATGATTTATGCAGAGCCACAAGCTAGTACATTGCTGAGGTGGGATTCCAATGTGAGTCTTCCTCACAGTAGTAGATTCAGCACTCAGACTCAAAGATAAGGCAACGAGGTGAATTAAAGAGACCTTCGAACAGAGAATCAGAGCTCATTGGCTTGGTTCCAAGTTTTACTTCTCATTTCCTGTGTGTATGCCTGTAAGCAAGTCACCTAACATCAGTGGACTTTAATTTTCTCAACTAAATGAGTGAGTTAGTTTAAGTAAATAGCTGCGAAAGATCCCACCCAGCTCTAAATCTTATGAAATATTCTAAATAAGAAATCCTGATGTATTCTGAATGATGGAGGGAGCTACATCATCAGGGTGCATTCATAGCTTCCCGACGGGAAAATTTGCTTCAAAATTTTTAAAATATCATTTCCACCAATTACATGTAAAAACATTTTTAACATTCATTATCTAAAATTTTGAGTTCCATTTTCTCTCCCTCTGTCTATCCCCTCCTCGAGAAGGCAAAAAATTAATCTAACTCATAAATGTGCGATCGTGTAAAACATATTCCCATATTAGTCATGTTGTAGAAGACTCATATTAAAACACGCACACATACACACACACACACATGCACACACGCACACACAGAGAAAATGAAAACAAAGGGAAAAGTAGTTTGCTCTGATCTGCATTCAAACTCCCTCAAGTCTTTCTCTGGAAATGAATAACATTTTTTGTCATGAATTCTTTGAAACTGTCTTGTGTTACTGTATTGTCCCATCAATTGTCTTGGATCTCTTGCTGAGAATAACTAACAGTGATCATAGTACACTATTGTTGTTATTGTATACAACATTCTCCTGGTTCTTCTCACTTCATTTTGCATCAGTTCACAGAAATCTTTCCAGGGTCTTCTTTAATGATCCTGCTCATCATTTCTGATATTTCAATAGTATTCAATTGCAATCCTATACAACATGTTCAGAGATTCCCTAATTGGTAGACAACCCCAAGGAGAAAATGTTCAAGGTGAAAGTATTCCTTTGGGTGTGTAGATACTAGTACAGACTTTTTTTTTTAAATCACCAAATGTTTAAGCCTGGTTAGGATTAGAGAGAGGACACATTCCAATATTTTCTGTTTTATGTTGATGAAATTCAGCCCAGAGAGGAGAGGTAACTGTAGCCAAGGTCATAAATGGAGGGAGTAGAAGAGATGGGACAAAAAATAAGAACTCGTATCTTCTAGTTTTTTTCTCTGTGTGTGTGCATGTGGGTGTGTGTGCAATAGCACACCCCAATTAGTAGATTAAAAAGAAAACTAGATCTTTGATTTCACTGATATTGGGTACTTCCAGAGAGGTAATGATCTACTAATACAGAGCAATGAATAGGTATTAATTATCAATCAATAGGTATAAATTAAATGCATGCCAAGCACTGGGGAATATAAATACCACAAATGAAAGAATCCTTCTTTGTAAGCAGATTACAATTTAATGTGGGAGACAAGATACACAAGTATGTACAGAATATAAAAAGGATATGTAAATATATGCAAAGTGGTACAGGAGGGAAGGTATGAGCATCTGGGGGATCAGGAGAGGTTTCATGTAGTAAGTGGAATCAAAACTGAATTTTAAAGCAAGAGAAGGCTTCTTTGTGGCAGAAGTGAGGAGAAAGTTCATTCTGAGCATTTGGAAAAGCCAATGAGTAGTCACAAAGAGAGATAGTGTTGTAGTGTTATAGGTAAAGAATAGAGAGAGGGAAAATTTGGATAAAGCATGAAGGAGAAGTCACGTTCAGTGAGGTTGGAAAGATTGGTTGGCATCAGGTTGTATAGAATTGAAAAAAGCTAAACAGGGTTTAATCTTTAATAGAAAAAGCAATAGGGAGGCATTGCAGGTTGTTGAGTAGGGGAGTACAATAGTCAGATTGATTTTTAAGACCTTTGGCAGAAAAAGAGGAAGATAAACTAAAGTGGAAAGAGATTTGAACCCATTAAATTAATCTGGATGAGAGATGATGAGGTCCTAAACTAAGATCATGGCTATGTGTGGAAAGAAAAGGAGTCAGAGGCAAGAGATGCTAGGGAAGTAGAAATGACAAGTATTAGTAAGAGAATGGATATGGGACTGAGTGGGAGTGAGCAGTTAAGAATAATATTGAGGCTACCCAGCTGGGAGACTGAAAAAAATAGTTATACCTACCACAGAAATAGTGATATTTGGAAGAAGATAGCTTATAGAACAAAGATATTGAGTTCTATCGTGGTCACACTGAGTTTGAAATGTTCCCCTGCCTTTGAAATGTCTAGAAGGTAAATGATGATGCGGGAATGGAGCTCAGGGAAATAATGGGACCTGAATATACACACATACACACACACACACACACACACACCATGTCTATGAATATCCAGTTGTGTCCCTCTTTCTGCTGATTTGATATCCACTGATTCTGTTTCCAGTGGTTAAACATGGGAAAAAATGGGGGGGGGGAGAATTGGAAAATTTGAAAAATTCCAGAAAAAAATAAATAATTCATAAGTTTCAAAGCATCTACCAAGTCAGTATTGGATGTTCCATGGTAATGGCCTCCAGCCCAGTGCTTGACTCATCTTCCTCTGTCCTCCTGCTCCCATGCAGCTCTCACTTATTATGTTCATTGTAGGATTCTCAAGGTGCCTTTGGTGAAGAAAGCCCTTATTTACTGTAATCATTGCCCCTAAGCACTAGAGCAATGGTACTGGTAGTGCAATAATACCCTAGTATGCTCTGATTCAGCCTTCCACTGAATCAATGACCCTTGGTTAATTCAGGTGTTCCCTTCTAACTGCAGTTTCAGCCATCCCCAATAGGTCTTAGGATATCTCATAGGTGGCTCTACCATGTACAAAAATCTCTCCATGGATGTTTAAATGCATATATATATATATATATATATGCATATATGTCTATATAGTTGTAAAGGATAATTAAACCCAGCAAAAAAGGACCAGAGAGTTCAGAAAGTCAGGAAAAGAAGATCCAAAACAAAGCTCTGAGGGCCGTCACACAGTTAAGGTGCAGGACACAGATTGTAATATGTCTTTGGAAAGAAAGAAGGAAAACCAGGAGGCAATAGTGTCCTGGATGGCCAGAGAAGAGAGTATCTGTGAGAAATATTGGTCAACAGTGTTGATTGGAGTAGAGAGGTAGAAAAAGCTGGGGGGATCAAAGGACAGTGATCAGATGATTGGCTAATTAAGTGATCACTGATAATTTGGAAAGAACAATTTTAGATGAATAAAAATGTCTGGAGCCAGATTCTAGAGGGTTGAGGTATGAGAGAAGATCAAGTGGGAATTGGCTTTATCTGGGCATTTGACTGAAAAATGAGAGGAGAAGTATAAGATTAGTGTATATATATATATATATATATATATATATATATATATATATATATATATAATATATAGTTTGAGGGACTGATCTGATACAGTCTGGGGGAAAGATTTTTGTTGTTCTTGTTTATGTGGGAGATGAGTGTATAGAAGTCAGAGAAAGAAGCAATAGATAAGAAGAGGTCAAAGATGAGTGAGAGGGAAGATAATTGAGGTTGTCATTTGCTGGAAAGGATTGGAGAAAATGGAATTGAGGGGACACATAGAGAGCTGGGACTTTGGCAAGGAGAAGAGCCCTTTCATTGTCCAAGATTGAGACAAAGGAAGAAATGGGATGTCGGATGTAAGATGTAATGTAGGATGTAATGACATCATGATGTAAGAAATGCAGGAAAAGATGTCAAAGAATTTTGACATGATGAGAAGGGGAGAGGAAGAAGTCCACACTGAATGTTGCCAATTTCCCCAGTAAGATAAGAGGGAAGAGGGAGCTGAAATAGCTGAGAGAGATTTAGGGAGCTTCAAGAAAGATGATCATCAGCATTAGGATTTACAGTGCTAGAGAGTTGCTTGGGGAATGAGGAAATGACTTATCCACTTATCCAAGGTCAAATAGCCAAAATGTGCTAGAAGTAGGACTTGGGAACCCAGGTCTTCCTGACTTTGAAGCAAGCTCTCTATCACTACTCCACACACTGCTTTTCTTTTATAATAATAATCATATACATATATGTGTATGAGAGAGAATGTGTATGTTATATCAATGAGTTACAAAAATGTTTTCAATACAAATATTAGGGGAATATGGCAGTTTTTCGAGGTGATTTAGTTGGGCAAGCCAACTCCCATAGGCAGTAAGGAACAATTTCTGTATTCAAGCCCAGGTCCTATGACTCAGAACCCAAGGCTCTTTCCCTACAAGCTATTTCTAGGTATCTTATGCTTATTTGCTCCCCACCCCTCCCAGCCCTGGGATATAAGGTCCTTGAAGGACTGTCATGTGTTGGTCCTTGAATTGGCAGCACCTAGCTCGGTATCCAGCCTAGTCACTTAACAAATGTCTGTGCGATGGAATGGAAATGAGTCGAAATGAAATGAAGTTGAATGATAGCCCCATAAAAATATGGCGGGCAGTTTTTTTGATGCCTTAATGGTAGGGAATAGGGAAAGAGAAGAGAGAGAAAAGCATTCCTTGAGAGATTGTAGGGCCACTTCCCTAGTCGTCAAGGGTTAAAGTAAGCAATCCGGATGGCCCTATATATTTTCTGGAGCTGGCATTCTAATGCCTTTTAATAATCTCCCCTGCTCGGCCAAACCCTCTCAGCTCAGTTGTAATGGCTGCTGCTCAGCCCTCTAATGAAATGGACCTAGAGTTGCCTGATGCAAGCCTGAAAAATATATGCAATTACATTTCCTTCCCATGGACTGTGGGCCTTGCCAGTGGAGTGAGGGGGGAAAGAAAGGCTGAGTGAAACAGCCACCCTGTTGTCCAGGTGTCTAATAAGAAACAGAAGGAGATGGGAAGCAACTGCTGGCATGAGGAAGAATCTGCCTCCAAGGATGCTTATTTCTCCTTGAGCCCACATCCCCATCTTACCAGGTTTTAAAATGGGGTATAACATGGTTTCTTCTTTTCAGCCCTTGAGCTCTCTCAAATGCATAGTTATGTGAAGAGAAGTCAGTAAATAGAAACCAAAGTAGACTGCAAACCAGGTGGATTTGGTCTGCCTGAGTCAGGAACTCCGACTGTTTCTCATTCTGTTACTCCTTACTATACAGGCTATTCTTTTCATCATTTCAAGATAGTGAGGTATAGCAATAGGGTCCAGGGATCTGAAATGGGGAAGATGTGAGTTTAAATCCTGCCCCAGCTATTTCCTAGCTTTGTGACTCTAGGAGAGTCCTTTCAACTCCTTGGGCCTCAATTTTCTCTTATGCAAAATGAGAGGGTGTGGACCTGATGGCCACAGCTCTAAGTATATTATCCTGTGACTTTAAGCAAATCACTTAACTTCCCTGGCCTCAATTTCCTTATTTCTAAAATGAGAGAGAAGCATCAGCTTCAAGTCACTTAACCATTGTCAGCCTCAGTTTCTTCAACTGAAAAATGGGGATAATAATAATAATACCAAATTCTCAAAGCTGCTGCTACTTGATGCTGCCATCTCATTGCCTGCCTCCAGAAGTCAAAGGACATTCTGTACCATCTCAGACACCACAAGTGCTTTATGCCTCTTATCTCTTGCTAGGTATAGGGATTCTGTTCCCAAAAGTAAGGGTGCAAGGAGTCATGTTTCTTCCATCTACCTCAAAGCAGGGGGCAGCTAGGTCGGTCAGTGGATAGAAGGTTGGACCTAGAGTCAGGAAGAACTGAGTTTAAATTTATCCTAACACACCTTGGGCAAGTCATTATAATTCTGATTGTTTGCCAAAAGAATTCATGGGAGAAGGAAATGGCAAACCCTTCCAGTATTCGCCAAGAAAACCTCATGGATGGTTCTGGTCCTTGGGGTCAGGGAGAGTCAGACAACAACAAGCGTAACAACAGTCCCAAAGGGATGCCTTGCACCATGAAAATGTATTCCCTTTCCTATTAGAATAGAAGCTTCTTGAGGGCTGGCAGAGCATGACTCCTTGCCCGGCCATTACTATGTTTGGCAAATGGTTGGGCTTAATGAATGACTATGGATGGATCAGGAGCTTCCCCTGGTCCTCCCTTCCCTGCTGAATACTGAGATGATTAAGGAGGGGAAGGCAGGGTAGAGAAGAACTTAGAGAACTAGTTAAGAGTCTAAGCTTCGGGATTGAACATTCTATGCCTTAGAGGTCCTTTCAGCTTAAACATCCCACTATGCAGGAAACTTAGGTCATTTCCAAGTTATGAAATCCAATGTACCAGCAAGACACTGGAAACTAATGAGTTTTCCAAGTACTTTCGATGGCTTTCGATTTTGCCCCTTTGAATCTGGGGGCCTAGGGTTAAGAAATCTTATCACTCCATTCCTCTCTCTGCCCTCATAATCACAATCAGGGCAGCCTTTCGGGGGGCGGTGGGGCTTTAGTCAGATTTTTGACAAAGGCTACAACTGATGTTTCCAAGATTTCCATCTCAGATAAACTCTCCTCATTTGGTCAGTGCACAGTACGGTGGCTTCTGGAAGAGAATCATTATTGAACAATCCCAAAGCCTCCTCCCCAGAGCCCAGGCAGCATGTCTTTCCCCACCGAGGGAGCTCCATTCATATTGTTAGCGTGAGTTTGTTGTCCATTTGTCAAACTATAATTATTTGAATACATTTGCATTAAATTATATTTAGATTTTCATTATCTCGGTAATTTCCCAGGCTAAATAAGAAATGCTATGAAAGGAAGAGAATGCTATAGAAAGATGCATTTAACCTTAGAAGATTGGCAATTCATTACCAGACCAAGGCAATCTGTTGCTTAACGAAAAATATTTGAATCAGCAAGAGCATTTTCCTCTGGAAATGTGCTGAGGACTCCCAATGAGGGCCCGCTGTGAGGTGCCACCATTACAAAGGTCTTTAGAAGTGATTTAACTTGGAGTGGACAAGCCTCCTGATCCTAATACCAGAGCTCTTTCAACCATCTCACCCTGCTCTTCTTCTGTCAGGGAGGTATCAAAAATTGGCCCAAGACATCAAAGCCAACAGGTTGCAAAAGAGACAGAGGTGGTTCATTTGAATCCAGGCTTAGCTACCGACTACCTGTGTGATGATGAGTATGTCATTTCCCCATCTGTGGGCCTTAATGTCCTCTTCTGACATGCAAAGGCTTGCCTACAATATCCCCAATGGTCCTTCCATTTCTAAATCCTCGGATCCCATTTCCTTGACTGTTGGAATTGGCTGGTTACTTTGGAAGCTATGAAAAAAGAGCCACTTTGAAGCCCTCCCCCTCCAACTAGGAATCCCAGGGGAAGAGAAGGAAATGATGTGGATACAATAAAAAACACATTAAGCAAATACAATTAGTGTTAACATGGAAATCCTTCTATACCGATACCTAGGTGGCAAAGAAGGCTGCCTTCTATTCCTTGGGGATAATCACAGTCTTGGACTTATTTCTCTTTCCCTAATGCATTTGTGTCTTCTTTTAACCTGTTGCCTATATATGAATTTGAAGGCAAAGGCCACAAAGTCCCCTTCTAAAGGGTGAATAGTCTTGCCTACTCCCCACCCCCTCCCATGGATGGTTCTTTTTGGGTAAACACAGCCATCGGTTTCCTGAGAGCAAGCCTTACCTCTAACTGGTCTTAGCTTAAAAACTTTAAGCAAATTGTTTAACCACTTCATGCACCAAGAAACTTGATAAAGTTATAAGGAGAAAAGTAGATGCCAATCTGCATTGGGAATTCCATTTACCAAGGCAATCTAAGTCTAGACAAAAATGAATCAATGCATCATGAAATATAGAATCTCAGAGTTGAGACTGACCTAAGAGGGCATTGAAATCCAATCTGGTGTTGACCAGGAATCCCCTAATCCTAATCAGAAGATCACTTAGTGGTAAGGAACTCCTTCCACCAATACGAAGGGAGCCAACATCAGTTTTGAACAGCTCATCATCATGATTTTTTTTCACTTTATATTCAGGTGAAATTTGCCTCTCTGAAATTTCACCATTATGAAGAAAAAAAACGAGGAAGGAAAGGAAAAAGTGAGCTTAGTTGAGAAGGGGGAAGGAAGAAAGGAAGGAAAGAAGGAAGGAAGGAAAGAAGGGAGAAAGGAAAGAAGGGAGAAAGGGAGGAAGGAAGGAAGAAGGAAGAAGAAAGAAAGAAAGAAAGAAAGAAAGAAAGGAAGAAAGAAAGAAAGAAAGAAAAGAAAGAAAGAAGAAAGAAAGAAAGAAAAAGAAAGAAAGAAAGAAAGAAAGGAAGGAAGGAAGGAAGGAAGGAAGGAAGGAAGGAAGGAAGGAAGGAAGGAAGGAAAGGAAGGAAGAAGGAAGGAAGGAAGGAAGGAAGAACGGTGTGAGAGGGAAGTTATATTCTCTTGGCCACTAAACTCTAAACCAAGAATCAGCTAGATTGCTCTCTTCAGGCTGGACATGTTTGTTGAGGCAGAGATGCTAGGAATCCCAAGTCAAGGGGTAGGATTAAAATGGCACAAGCCAAGGGCAAAGTATTCCCTTATGATGAAAGAAATAAATCAATACATTCTAGAGTCCAAGATTTTCTTCCTCCTTGTCTTCATCTCCCTAGGGAAACAAATAATGGGAGGGGAAGGGGGAAAATAAGAGAAGTAGGTTGGTGTTAGGAGTAGCTCTGATGATCTCAACATTTTTTTAAAAAAATACACTTACCTGAGCAACTCTGTTATTCAAAACTCATTTGTTCAGCATTCTTCTAGAGTGTATCTACACATGGTGACCGTGTTATTACAAGGACCCTTAATTGTTATTAATTGCTGTTCGAGGTGATGCTAATTAACACATAGTAATGAAGTACTCACAGCACCATCCGCTGCTAGTGATCACTGTGTGTATGCCTAACCTGGCAATTGGGAAACAGCTAGAAAATAGCATTACCTATCAGCTTCCCATAGTAGAAATATCCTTTGACTGTGTCTTTAGAGTCCTGGGTTCAAGTCCTAGTTGCCTCTTTCAAGCACTGTGTGTCTGGGCCACTTCCCTTCTCCAGAACTTGGTTTCAGTGGTCTCCCAGATTCCTGTTAGAAGGAACTTATTATTATTTAGAGATTCCCTAGAAATAGACAACCATTTCACAAAGGAAGCAATAGTGTATTGGTAAGAGTGCTAAATCTAGAGTGCCAAGACCTGAATTCTCTATTTCCTTATGGATTTTGGGCAAAGTTCTTAACCACTTTAGGCTTCTGTCTCTTCATCTGGAAATGTTGGGATTGGGGTTCTGGGGACTCTAAAGTCCTTTCCATCTCTAAAATAATGATCAAATGATAGTGAAAATGAGATAACACTGGAACGTCTGCAAAATGCTTGACTTAGATCATTTCACTTGAGCAACCATTGCAGTATATTCTCTTTCATATTAATTATACTCTAGTAGCTCATATTCTTCTTGTGATAAAGGTACAGATTTCAATTCGATGATTCAATGACAATGAAGTCAGATGGAATCAGGAACAATTATATGGTCGGAATCAAAAAGTATTTGTTAGTTAATCAGCGTCAACATGGCAAGAGTTCTCCAGTGAAGGACCACAGGGATCTGTTTGAACTTAGAATATATTTTTTTATCAATGACTTAGAAAAGGGCACAGATGACATGCTGAGAAAAATTTACATATGATGCAAAGATGGGAGGGATAGATAATAACATAGATCAAAGATTCAGGGAGTAAAGGATCTTTAAAGGGAATGAAGCCACTAACCTAAGATTCAATAGAAATCAATGAAAAATCTTATACTCAGGTACCCAAAAAGTCAATGTCACAAGTATGAGACAAGTGAAACATGGTTAGACAGCAGTCATTCTGAAAAGTGGAAAGCTCATTATGGGTCAGAAGTATTTATATCTTATTAAAAGAGGATCATTTCTGTGAATAAATAGTAGACCCACCATAGTCTGCCCTCATTTGGATAAATGTTACTTCATTATTCAAACCATTTAAGAAGGACATTGATGAGGTAGAATGGGGCCCAAAGGAGGTCAATCAAGGCTGGATAAAGGTCTTAAATCCATGTTATATGGACACTGCATGTCCAAGATTCTATTTCCTAAACTATGACAAGCTATGTAAAATAAACCTGGCTTTCAGAGGTATGCAGTTCAATTTTACTAGTTAGATTAGTCACACTTTCTCAGTTTCCCATGCTGTTTCCTCAGCTTTTCAAGATTCAATACAGAAAGGGCTTGCCTGGAATGATGGGAAGAGGAAAACTCTATGGTCACTTTTGGCACTATTCAATATGTTTCTGGTCATGGAGTCAGAAAGACTTGAGTTTTAATTCTACTTAAGATTCAAAGCATAATACTGGATAAGCCCTTAATATTTTAGTGCCTCAGTTTCCTCATCTATAAAATGAGGGGGGTGGACTCAATGAGTACTATGATGCCATCTATCTCTCTATAAGATCAAGAACCCAAGATCCCAAAGGGTTGAATAACAAATAAAAGGAAAGCAATGATCATTAAATACATTATGAAAGACAAATGACTTCAACATTAATCAAACTCCCTCATTTATGACAAGTCTCACTTATCCAACAAGTGAGAGAGAAGGGTTCATTTTCTGAGCCTAAATGCTAAAGCTCACACTTTTCTTTGGGGACCTGGTGAAGAGTCAGGAGCTGCGGTACTTCATTATTCCATCTAGAAATTTTGTGATGATTATGATGGTGTGGTGTGGTCGGTGACATCTAAAGCCCAGTTTAAAACTGTGGGGCTTCCTGCTAATTGGGGAGAGGGGGAGAAGGGAAATAGTAGTAGGACCTTATAAAAAAGGCAACATTGAAGGTAAGGGTGAGAAAATCTCCCCTAACAATTAGGGCAGTCCAAAAGGAGAATGTGCCATCAAAAGAAGTAGTTAGCTTCTGTGGTGCAGGGTGATATTTAGATTCAGAAGCATTGGGTTCAGATCCGGACACTTATTAGATTGTGTGGCCTCAAGTAAGTCATTTCACAACTTTGTATACTAGGTTGATCATCTGGAGAATGGTGAGTTTGATATCACTGACCAACATGGTCTCTTTTAGTCCTGTGATGGTGGTTGAAGAGGGCAGTAAATCAATCAATCAAAAAACATTTTTTCAGTGTCTACTATTATGCACTCTATTATGTTTTTGAGAATACAAAGACAAAGAACAAAACAGAGGTGATGAACTCTTTGCTCCTTTTCTAAGGAGACAATCCATCTCCCAAAGTGAGCATTTTCATTGGTCTTTTCCATACACCTAGAAATGCCTCCTTTCTCATCTGGTCTCCCTGGAAGGAAGTTTTTCTGGCTTCTTTCAAGCCTCAGTTAGAATCCCACCTAATCTATCTAAGAAGGCTTTCCCAATGTGCCTTCATCTTAGTGCCTTCTTTCTGAAATGATCTCCAACTCATCCTCTCTCTTGTTTCTACTTAAGTCTTGGCACATTTTCTCCTTCATTCGCTTGTGAGTTTCACAAGAATAGGGGACTGTTGCTGTTGTTGTGTGTTTGTTTTGGGGGGGGGCTCTTTGTTTCTCTAGCATGTAGCACAGTGCCTAGCACAAAAATAGATGCTTAATAAATAATAGCTTTCTTAATTTTTATATGGCTAGTCTTGTACTTGCTACCAAAATAACAATAATCAACCCTAATCTGGGACTAAAGAAAGAGAGGGGGCATTTCAAAGAGTTTCTTCACTAGGGCAGTTGGGTTAAATTCCATTGTATTTATGTTTTTTTTTTTTGACAATTACTATAGATTGGGATAGTGGGAAGAGCTCTGAATTCGGGGTCAGAAGAGAGTTGCTTTTGAATGCTGTGTCTACCATTTATTAGTTATAAGATTGTGGGCAATTTCACTTAATTTCTTTTAAGCCTCAGTTTTCTTCATGTATAGAATGATTTTAACAATATCTACT